>NC_133485.1:7786197-7800176 GCF_025370935.1 Choristoneura fumiferana | reverse complement strand
ATTGCCAAACAAATACGGGCGCATCCTTATTCCTCCATATCCTTTCATAGCAACCAACCCTCAAGAATATGTGTGTACGTAGAGGCAGAATGCCCTAAATCCGGCGACTGGTACATCTGCCAACAAAAACTCAGCCATCAGATTCGTACGGAGCGAGACTGTATTCACAAACTCATTCATTTACAGGAGATAGATGGAACGTGTAAAACCACGCCTATCTCTCTGTCTAAGGAGGCTCTATTGGAGCTGGACGATCAACATTATGCCATAACATTTCCAAATCCTACTAAAGTACAAATCAACTGCCAGCAGGAGCAACATATCATTTTGAACGGAAGTTACGTCGCAACTATCCCGCAACACTGCTCTCTCAAGTCTTCACAGTTTACTATAGTAAAATTAATAACAAACTCCGAGGCCAACCACTGAAAAATAATGTCAATACAACCAGAAACCAGAAGCCAGCAATCTAGCCCCATGTTGAGAATGAACTCTATCAATTTGAGGCAATCTTGAAGCTATCGGAGCAACAAATATCTATGGAAAAGCCGATCGAGACAAATGCGATCCAATCTTCACCCTCTACCACACTACATTACCATTGTACCTTATCATACTATTCGGAGCAGGTGTAACAGCCTTCATACTATATCGAAAACATCGAGCCAGAGCGAAAGTCGATATCAAGCAAGATAATATAGAGCTGAAGAAAGCCGCTACATTTGCACTAAACTAGCAAATAGTAGCTCGACTTAGAGGGAGGTGTTAGGCACGGGCCCTACACAGCGCTACGTCATCGCGTCAGCACCTCGTACGACACACTCAACGTCACGGCGCAACGTCACGACACTACGTCACCACGCTACGTCGCCGACACAGTGAATTAGGCAATCAGTTTTCGAACTAATTACAAAACCAGTGTGCACACAGTGACTCGGGCCTTTCGACACCTAACATCGGTCCTATAGGACAACACGAAACCATTCGTGATAGTTAAGTAAAACTTGTATTCTTTTATCATTAAATTTTATTATTATTAAATCCGCAATTATAATTCATCTCCTCCGCTGCTGCCCCCTCCATAATTCGTGCGTCAGTACTTTCGCCGCCTCGCACCTCAGCTGAACAGTCCGCGGCAATCCGCGGTGGATTTTGCGGTCAAAAAACGGGAGAATTATTCGGCACTGAGTAACTATTACTTTGTTCCTCTTGCGTTTGAGGCTATTGTTTACATTCGGGAAGTGGGACGTCGAATTACGGAATGGGGGTCTCACGCTCACGCTCACGCGGATTCGTACCCTGGTGCAAAGATTGTCTATCGCCATTCAACGTGGTAATGCGGCCAGTTTGATGGCTACCTTTGCGCCAGTGACAACTCGAGGGGGCCTTCTGGACTAAACTTAAGCTATTTATGTAACATTAATAAAAACAAATTAATACTTCTTACTCTACATTTCAAATACTTAGGGCCGAACATCATCTTTATTCGATGCAAACAGAACCGTAGCGATCAAATTATAATTACAAAATTTTGAAATAGATTTACTATTGAGGTTGCCTGGTAGAGATCCCTTAAAGGGATAAGTCCGCCTTTGTACAAGTATCTCAAAGTGGGTCAATTGTGTTGTGTTTCTTTTCTTTAGTACAATTAAGAGTTTACATACATACATACTATTTTCTTTTATCCTTTGGCAACATAAAAAGAACTTTAAGTTTTAAGGAGTAATAATCATTATAATTTAAAAAAAAAGGTATAAATCTTAAGAAAATATGATGTTTCTATATACAAACATCGAATTGCAATGATATTTACTACGTGTGTATACTAAAAACTTTTTAATACACGATAAAGTCAAGAGTAATGACTAATTTCTCCAAATCTATAATATTTCGTGAAGTGTTTTTGCTAATCCTATTTGAATGTATGCTTTTGTATATGTTAAAATGGCTAAAATGCCAAACGTATGTTTTAGTTTTAAGAACAATAGCTAAATTCTTATAAATTAATTCTTATCAATACAACCAAATGACTAAAGGTGTATAAAACTTCAACTCGGGGAGGGCATAATTACTAAAGTGACAAAGGTATTTTCTTTTTTTTTTGCACAAAATACTAACGTCCAACATTTGCAAACTAGATAAATGGCAAAAGACTGAACGACAGTAAATCGAAAAATGGCAAAAAGGTAACAGTACTAAAATGAAAATAATGAAAGTGATGCTGCATTAAGTGATTTGCTTCCCAAATTTTAAGCGTTTTTTTGAAAGACTAAAGCGCCAAAAAAGTTAAATTTTGCTCCAATCACTTTGAAACCTAGACAGTTTGATGCAGAAAAATTCGCTGATTCTGGTGATATGCATAACTCATTTTAGCCCAAAGTGTCGCTTTAGTACTTTTGCCTGCCGAGCGACGATATGGAAGGTCGTCATTATCGAAGATAAATCGATGAATCTTTATTAAACTTGCCATTTGGGCATGTGATTAAGAGATACATAGATATTTGTTCGCGCGTTTTTTTAAAATTCTGCCTGTGTGAGGGTGAAATAGGGGATGAAAAATTATATGAAGGTCGTCATTGTCGAATATAAATCGATGGTTCTTTATGAAACTTGACATTTGGGCACGTGATAAGAGATAAATTGATATTTGTTCGCGCGTTTTTTTAAATTCTGCCTGTGTGAGGGTGAAATAAGGGATGAAAGTTTATATGAAGGTCGTCATTGTCGAATATAAATCGATGGTTCTTTTTGCAATTTTGCATTTGGGCACTTATAAAAAATAAAATAGATATTTGTTCAAGCGTCTTTGAAAATTTTACCTGCTAGGAGATGAAATAGGGGATGAAAATTTATATGGAACGTCATTATCACAGATAAATCGATGAATCTTTGTGTTTAGTTATTCATAAGAACTAAAAAAACTGGTTATTCGACTCAGACTCGCGCATCAAGGGTTCCGTACGTAGGTATTATGAATATCCAGTGTTAGGAAAACAAAATTGCTAATAACTTTATACAAAATTCCAAGTTTCTAGGCCCAGCCGGAAGTAACCCTATAACTTTTTATGGCGATTTGTATGGAAACACTTTTTAATTGACTGTAGCTTTTGATTGCGTTAACTTAGAAGTTCGATTTTTTTAACAGCTTCGGGACTATTGACCTGAGTTTAGGATTATAAATTTCACGTCGATACATACTCCGCGCTTTTACGGGATAAAGGGTCTTGACAGACAGACGGACGGACAGCAAAGTATCCAATAAGGGTTCCATTTTTTTCCTTTGAGGTACGGAACCCTAAAAAACATTTGTTCCGGCTCTTTTCCCATTTTCGACATTTTTCATACTTGAAAATATGGGGATGAAAGTTCGTAAGAATTCCAAACAAATTTACTATAAGTATACTTATCGGAATATGGTCGCCTATGCTTAGTAAGAATGACGTCTTAATTATAATCCTACCCTCCTAACTTATCAAAACAAAGGACGTAAGATGTCAAAAGAGTTCTAACTATGAGAATAGTCTTTTTTAGTGTTGGCAGGGTAGAATACTATTGTAGAACTGGATTTAAACACATATTTAAGTAAAATATATAAGCAGAGTTTATTCCATCACAACACAAGAAAACAAGAGAGAATGACAATCAAAATCAATGTCAATACAAATCTGTATAAAAAACAGCAAGAACATGGAGTCGGCCAGGATTACAATAAGGTTTAGATTCCATGTATAATGAAACCTACAACACGCCCTCTTAATCTTGGACGACTTCAAGCATATCTTTAACAAACGACTGATGCTTACAATTCGGCAGTGCCTTCGTTAGCACATCAGCAGTCATTTGTTCGGTAGGCATATAAGTCAGTTGAATGACTTTATTATCAACCGCCTCACGTATATAGTGATACCTAATGTCCACGTGTTTAGAACGCTTGTGAAAGACCGGATTAGTGGCAAGTTTTGCCGCAGACTGGTTATCACTATACAGAGTTACAGCATTACTATGCCCTGTAATTTCAGTAAGTAGCGCACGGACGTATACCGCTTCTTTTGCCGCTTCAGACAAAGCAATGTACTCCGCCTCGGTAGACGAAAGTGCGATACAAGATTGTTTGTAACAACCCCAGGAAATGACGTTCCTACCTAGCTTAAACATATAGCCCGTGTATGATTTACGATCCGCCCCATTAGCCCAATCAGCATCAGTAAAACCATAAACACGAAACTTATCATGCTTACTACTTTTTCTGTACAGTAGACCTAAATTCATTGTGCCTTTCAAGTAACGTAATACACGCTTAGCTGCAGCAAAATGTTCAGCTGAGTGGCGTGTATTAAACTGACTAAGAAAACTTACAGCAAATGAAATGTCTGGTCTGCTGGTCACAGATAAATACATCAAGCAGCCTATCAGCTCCTGATATGGTAGTCTACTATCATAGTTAACACTGTCAGAAAACTTCAGACCTACGTCTAAGGGCGTTTTCGCGACTTTGCAGTCACTCATACCGAAACGTTCAAGCAACTTTTCGATATACGTTCTCTGACTCAGCTTTAACTCACTACTAGTGCGATCTACCTTAATTCCTAGCATATGTTTTACCTCACCTAAATCTTTTATAGTGAAGTGAGACTTCAGCGACATTTTCAGCTTGCCAGCAAGCTTGTCGCAGTCGTAGAACACGAAAAAATCGTCAACGTAGAGAGCAATGATAATGGTATGCTTACCCACCCGGCGACTGAAGATACAGCTCTCGTGCTTGCTCTGCGTAAAGTTATCTGCCAGTAAAACTTCTTTTACCTTATCGTACCAAGCTCTAGACGCTTGTTTTAACCCGTACACGGCTTTCTTGAGTTTGTAGACTTTATGCTCATTGCCTTGTCTAATAAATCCTTCTGGCTGAGACATGTAGATCTCTTCACTCAAATTTCCATTCAGGAAGGCAGTTTTTACGTCAAGATGATCAATCTTCAGATCTAACTCGACCGCAAGAGACAGCAACATCCTCAACGAACTATGTCGTACAACAGGAGAATACGTATCTAAATAATCAATCCCGAACTTTTGAGTAAACCCTTTTGCAACCAATCGCGCTCTATAACACGCTATTTTTCCATTAGCGTCGCGTTTAATTTTAAATAGCCACCGATTCTTGACAATATTCTTGTCTGCAGGTCTGTCAACTAGCTCCCAGGCCTCATGCTTATTGAACGAATCAATTTCATCTTGCATAGCTTGCCTCCACAACTTACTATCGCTCGATTGCAAAGCCTCCTTGACAGTAGTTGGTTCATTCAACTCTACCTCTAGTGCAGACATTGTCCTCGGTAATCTTGGCCGCAAATTATAGGCTGGTCCATCATTCCGTGGCTCTTGTGGTACACCGCCTGTGTTAGTAGAAGAACACGGGTCCTGCTCGTCCGCCTCGAACCAAACTTCAGGCGCTTCCGGCCTCTCCGCCTCAACCTGTACGTCGACATTCTGTAATGGTCGCATCTCCGCCTCATTCTCTACATTCTCAACCTCAGGCTGATTTCCCGCACGACTCTCCTCAGCAACAGCTTCATCGTCACATGTCGGGAAGAAAATCTCCACAGACCGTTTGCCGGTGAACCCTGGAAAAATTGTTTCATTAAAAACAACATCTCGACTTCGAAATACTATATGTTTCGTCAAATCATAGAGCCTATATCCATTTGGTTCGTAACCAAGAAATATACAACGCTTGCTTTTTGGCTCAAGCTTATTCCGCTTCACTTTATCAACATGAGCGTGAGCTTCACAGCCAAACACACGTAAGTGTTTTAAACTCACTTTCTTACCCGTCCAGGCCTCCTCAGGAGTTTTACCAGAGAGCCTCTTCGAAGGTGACACATTTATTAAGTGCGCCGCCGTGCAAGCAGCCTCTGCCCAAAATTTGTGGTCTAGGTTTGCCGTATACAACAGGCATCTTACTTTTTCCAACAGCGTACGATTGAGCCTTTCTGCGCAGGAATTTTGTTGTGCGCTGTATGGCACAGTCACCTGGTGAACAATCCCCTTACCTGTCAAAAAGCCTTCAAGTTCCCTGTTCACATACTCAGTACCACAGTCAGACCTCAAATTTTTAACTTTATCACCAGTTTGAGTTTCCACTAAATTAATAAAGTTTTTCGTGTATTCACTCACCTCGCTTTTCCGCTTCAGGAAATACACGAACACCTTCCTCGTATGATCATCCAAGAACGTCAGGATGTACCTCTTGCCTCCAAGCGAATTCACCGGCAACGGACCACACAAATCGGTGTGGACTAATTCCAACCGCTTTGCAGCCACAGACTTATCAGGCTTGCTATGGAAAGGAAAACGGACCTGCTTTCCTTTTAAACAAACTTCGCACGCAACGCCTTTACAAGGGTCGTCCTGAAAACTAATATCATTAGCAAGTCCCTGCCTCAAAAGCTTCATGTTATTGCCACTCAAGTGACCAAGTCTTTGATGCCAGGTCGTAGTACTAACAGTTAGATTCGCCCTTAGACTGCAGGTTTGAAGTTTATAAGCACCGCCTATGTCATTTGCTTTAAGCAAAGTATCGCTAAAGTTAGAAATTGTACAACCATTAGTATCAAAACTAACACTGCTACCGTCCTTAATCATCTGAGAAACAGATATGAGATTAACAGAGAGTTCAGGTATAAATAACACGTTAGTTAATATCGCATTTTCCGACAACATAACGTTACCTATTCCCGTGCACTGCAGTTTATCTCCACTGGCAATGGTAACCGAACCACCACGCGATTTAAAGTCTGTCATCAAACTTCGCTTGCCAGTCATGTGGTTTGTCGCTCCAGAGTCAATGTACCACGAAGTACTCGTATCTTTGCCCGCTCCAGTACTATATGCCGACAAAACGCAGTTTCCTGAAGAATTTCTGTCGCTCTGACAATCTTTCTTCACATGCCCCTTTTGTTTGCATTTCCAGCACCACGGTTCTCTCTTACGCCCAGATAAGTCCTTCGCTTTTGACTCTACCTTGTGTTGCTGCGCTTTTCTCGTTCCGGAGTCATTTGTTGTAGCGCTTTTTCTCGTAGAATATAAGCACTCACTCGAATCTCCACGAGTAGTCCAACGTTGATCCTGTAGTAGTTTTGACTTGACTAGATCGGCCGTAATAACAGCTCCCGAATGCTCTAGTGCCATGATCATGGGCTCATACTCCGTCGGTAAACCTTTGAGCATCAGTGCCCCAGAAACTCGTCATCAACAACCTTGTTCATATTCGCCAATTGCTGAGCTAATGACAATACCTCATTGACGTAAGCTTCCATGCTACCGAAGTTCTCTAGTTTGACGGCGCACAAGTTCTGGAGTACTCGCACTCTGGAACCGAGTCCTTTGTCATCGTACGCACTTGCCAGCGCATTCCAGGCATCTTTTGCCGTTTTTGCCGATATCAAATGCGAGAAACATGATTTTTCAACGCTCAAGCAAATCTTAGATTTCGCTATGTCGTCACGTCTAGTTCTAACATCAACCGATGTTTCGTCATTTTCCGCATAACCACATACACAGGCCCACAAATTGTCCAGAATCAATGCATTTTTCATTACAAACTTCCACACAACGTAATTTTCACGTCCGCGTAGTTTTTCTTGCGGAAAAACACAACTTTTACTTTCTGACATTTTGAAAACGTTTGACTATAAATTGCTATCCCATAACCTATTGTAGAACTGGATTTAAACACATATTTAAGTAAAATATATAAGCAGAGTTTATTCCATCACAACACAAGAAAACAAGAGTGAATGACAATCAAAATCAATGTCAATACAAATCTGTATAAAAAACAGCAAGAACATGGAGTCGGCCAGGATTACAATAAGGTTTAGATTCCATGTATAATGAAACCTACAACAAATACACGTCGTTTTTCTAAAATATGGCTACCCGCAAAATATTTATGTTTTACTAAAGAATGGAAGAACAAAAAAAATTAGTTAAGATATAAAGCAATGCATTAAAATAGGTTATTTTCAGTAAACCGTAGAGGTTTCTATGTGCTATTATTGCCAGAATAGGTACCCCAAATAAGTTAAATACTTTCCAAAGTTACTATTCCACGCGGACGAAGTCGCGGGCAAAAGCTAGTTTAGCAATAAATAGTAGTCGTCGATTAAGTTCCGAGATCTATTAGTTACGAGTGCTAATGTTCTCGTTAATTTGGTTCAAACCATCTCATCTTGGTCTTCCTCTGTTCCCTTCTTTTCAAACAAATCAAGTGTTTTAAACATATTCCCGAGAAGCTGTTTTACTGGCTGTATCTTTTATTGTCTTTTATTGTCTTCACTTGCATTGTCGTTCAAGCTATCAAATACTAAGTCAATTTGGTCACTGGAACGGGTTAAATTCGAATTGAAAGATTTCACTTTAGGAAAGATACATGTGAACATTTTTTATCTTATATATTTTAAAAGATTTTGAACACTTCTGGTGATTTATGTCAGTCTCGTGGGTGCTCGCTTCGTTCCTTATTTAAGAGCTCAATTCGCTAATAGACCAGGTAGATTGTATTTTACCTTACTATTTTAGACATCATATCGGTCGAGATAAAATTATAGCAAGTATTTTATTTGACAGTTAATTGCTTGTTTTCATAAACTGGTTCCAAGTAAGCACTGAAGCGTGTGTAAACTAAACAGTCAACGTAATGTTACACAAACTATTTCTCTCCTTAATCCCTGTCAACATCACATTTCGACAACCAATCTGAAGCCAAATTACTAAAACAATGCGTCTGCAAAATGGCGAGTCCAATTACCGCGTGTTGTTTGCCAACGCCCTTGTCGTAGTCGTGTCGTGACGCCTCGCGTCGTGTCGGATCGGATTGGCAAACACGGCAGACTAGTCGGCGGATTATGGAAATTGCTGTTTGCTTTAATATGCGTAGCGCAATAATTTGAAATGCGCTGTTGATTAGAATGTCTTTGCTTTGGATATTAATTAAAATTAAACTAATATGTACGTTCGATGTTGCCAATGTCAAGCTACCTGGTGAATCGGGAATCTAATTTGGCGTCCGTCAAAGTTTTGGTGACAGGGATCGAATTCATTGCGAACGGAGCCAGCCCCGGGGCGAAGAAGCCCTCCTAAATAAGACGTGTCCCGTATTAAACCGAATTACTGGCCCTTTACAATAACGTCGCCGGAATTAGGTCCGTGAGTCACCAGAAAATGGTTGCGTCGGGATTCGGTCTCATTGAATTATCGCGTCCCGTGGGAGGGCCGGGATGCTGCCGGGACAGGCCGTGCTTTGTTATTTTTAAAGGCTTTTCTTGACGCATTGACATGGAGGGGCATTAACTACGTGGAGAGTAAATTAGATTCCCAAGTTTACATTGTGCTGGTGATTTATCAGGTTTTGGCTCGCAGTTTCAGGTTTTTTAGTTGAGATGGATACGTACTCGTAAAATATGACTAACATATATAAACATTGGGTTAATATGAATGAAATCTGGATGTTTTTGACCCAGTGGTCAAAACAGTATGACCATTAAGTCACCTGTGCATCACAAAACACAAAATACTGTTCATAAATTACTGTTCGCCTATCTTTAAGTTTTCCTTTCCTGTTTAGGTTAGCTTGAAAAGATCCCTTTTAGGGATAAGTTCGCCTTTGTACTCTTTTGTTTTGTTGTTTTACATACATTACATACAAAGTACAAAGGTCACTCAATTTTTGAGTAATGGAGAAGCTTCACCTATTTATTCTAAACAACTAGGCCTTTATCATATAAATTACATTACAATACAATATAATAATTGATAAGTTCGTAAAACATGTTAAGTCACCGAAGCCTGAAATACTTTCGCAGCGGTTTCAGAAAGCCGAAAACACACTGCCGCCACACGCCGCTGCGGTGTGTATAGTGACGAAATCCGCAGCCAGATTGTACCGACTCATCCCCGCAAGGAGATGTAGAGTCAGTGCGTTAAACCATCCAGATTTTGCATACAAATCAAGATCTACAATCAAATTGAAAACCCATAGGACTGCACACCGCAGTGAGACCTTAAGCTAAAAACTCCTAAAGCTAAAGACTCCTGGCAGAAATAAGAGCGTAGTCTTACCTAAAGGGCCGGCAACGAAGGTGCAGGCTGCAGGTTTGCAGGTGGTAGGACTTTGTGCAAGGTCCGCCCGGATTGCTACCACCATCTTGCTCGCTAATCCTGCCGTGAAGCAACAGTTCTTGCACTGTTGTGTTTCGGCGTGGAGAGTAAGACAGCTGGTGAAATTACTGGCAATGAGGTATCCTATCTTAGGCCTCTAGGTTGGAAACGCGTCTGCAGTACCCCTGGTGTTGCAGATGTTTATGGGCTGTGGTGATCTCTTACCATCGGGAGACCCACTTGTTTGTTTGCCATCCAATCGAATAAAAAAAACGCATTTGTGACTTTTCTGGTGTTGCTGGTGTCTGCCGTTTGCTCGTTTGCCTCCTACTCGTATACCATAAAAAAAATACATAGAATTGCTCAATGTGTAATAAAAAGGGCCACAAGCTTATTATTATGTCTTTGCAAGGTCAATATCAAATCAAGTATATCCGCAGAAGAACTAGAGTCACATCTCGTAAGATCATCAAAAGTAAAGTCGGGATTCTCCGTATCCAACATTATCGTCTTCTAAGAGTACTAACATTCAACATGGGAAAAGTAGCTGCAAAACGAGTGATCGAAAGACACGAAACGCCAGCTCCGTAACATAAGAGAGTAGTAGGGAGTAAAAAGTCTGTGTATATACCTATGTTTTCTGTACAGCTTGCTACGAGTATGTGTTGGTATGCAATAAAGAGTTATTGTATTGTATTGTATTGTAGACCAGCATCGAGACAGTGGAACATAGGCAGAATAGTATGGTCCAGTGCCCACGCTAGGATGCTTGGGCTACCAATTCATAATTCTTTGATACTGATATCTTCACACAAAAAATCTGTATGTCAGAAGACAGGCCCACCCTAAAAATAACCCTAGATACGCCTATGCCGTGGAACGGCCATTTAGACGAGCTATAGACAAGACGAGATTTAAGAAGCCGGCTGCCAACTTTCAATAATGAAGTGGCACTATAAGAAGATGAAAAGCATAGCAAATACGACCGAAACCGTTATGTTATCCATTCTATTTGGCCATCTAAGCTCAGCTGCGAAACAAAACAAGCGAGACCCAGCTGCAGCAACACTCGATTACTTTATTTATCAAAAGATATAGAGATTCAGGGCTTTGCTTGAATTATAGCGGGTGTTAGCCGGCCTGTCAGAACTTTGAGGTGATTTAGGTGCCATAATTGGATATTTGTTGGACCGGTATTTGTATGCTTTTGCTAAATTAGGCCGATGTTTTAGTGCTTATTGTGGACACAGGTTTTGAATTCAATTCTAGGCGGTGGACAGACTATGAAAATGTTTTAAACTTAAGGCCCTGTTTCTACCGCGAGCGGAGCGGACTTATTAATGATTTAGTTTAACGTAAAAAAGTGACAGGTTGCTAATCTGTCCCCTACGGTATTAACTCGTATACCTTAACCTATATCCTTAGTCGCCTCTTACGACATCCACGGAAGAAATGTTTTTTTTTTTTGTCAAACTTAAAACCTAAAATTGCTAAATGGCTTCGAAGCGGTACCGTTTCGTGTGCTCTGCCTACCCCATTTGGGAATACAGGCGTGATGCTTGTGTGTGTGTTTGTGTAGTTTAACGTACAAACAACGCTCAACTGTATGAAAGTATTACACAAGACCTATATAAAGTTGGTCGATGTAATTTAAACTATCTGACTAGTTAAACTGACTGTTAAGCAGCTTGATTTGAAAACTTATAGCTTTTCAACATCTTAACATTTATCCGAGAAGTAATATTACCCTCTCTCTTAAAACGTAATTAAACCGAGCCCATAAATATTTGCATTCAGCGCGTGTCGCGGAATATGATAATTAATCACCGGCGCAAGAGTCGCTTTATTAGCCGCCCAATAAAACTTTACGGCTGATCCTTTGCACCTTCCATCCCTTGCCGGTGACACTTCAAAGTCAAAGTTAAAAATCAAAATATCTTTATTCAATTTAGGCTATATACAAGCACTTGTAATAACAAAAAATCTACCACCGGTTTGTCTATTAAGAAAAACCCGGCGAGACACACAACGAGGTATTTATCAGTTAGTAACTTACTATAGTAAGAAGTATAGTCTTACTAACTTATAAGTCAGTACTAATTTGAAAACCGGTAACGATAGCATAGATTGATGTCAGATAGACAAAATTTCCAGCTATAAGTACTCTACTTAAAGCTAGATATCTGGAATAACTCGTAAACTTTCATCCCGATAACTATTCGCACGGAATAGGGATGAAATTCAAAAATTTCAACCGCTAGAATTAGAGATATGAAATTTGGCGCGGTTGCTTTTTACGCAACGTTAGTGAAATTCAAGTTTTTAGTGGAAATTTTGGGGAAATTACGCGTGGCTTAGTAAATGTTAGTGTTCAATAGAAATCAAAAAAACTGGTCACCATATTATCAATCAATCAGTCAATCATTTATTTGCTAAAATATTTATAAATCTGTTCATTGACGAACCACCTTGCAATTTACAGAATAATTATTAAATGATGTAACGTATCACTCACGTCTCAAATCGAGTTAAGCTCGGCATGTTTTGGGCTAATTCGTAGCACTTCTTCCTAGGAGCAACGCGACTCGATTTTAGACGTGAGTTATCCGTTACAATGTCATTTAATATGAGTGAGTCTTACGGTAGTTTCAAACAGAATCATCATCATCATCATCATCCCAGCCTATATACGTCCCATTGCTGTGCACAGGCCTCCTCTCAGAACAAGAGAGCTTGGACCATAGTTCCCACGCGGGCCCAGTGCAGATAACCGAACAGAACAATTCTTACAAAATTCTACAATACGAACCCTTGAAGGAACATTAGAATGTTATGTCATAGACATATGAAGCACCCTTTAATTACAAGGAAGAACTAACCAGCATTAATTTACGGCTCTTCCTTCCTCACACGAGTGCATGAACGCGTCCATTCTACTCATGTTAGCCCCGCCGTCCCTTATCGCCGTGACGAATGACGTGACGAGCCACAAAACACTTATTTATTCCTATCTTCATAATATAATTTAAGATCGGGCCGAGCGTCAGTGTTATCGCGCGATGATTTACGGAGGCAAGACAATGGCCCCTGGTGTCCACATAAAACTATATATTACACACTCGCCACTATTGTGTGCCTTTGTGCCGGGTTTTTTGCTTTTTGCGCGGCCGGCGTTGGGTTATCGTTTGGCTTTGTGAAGTTTAATGACCTTATATAAATGTGCGGTTTTCGCCGTCAAACGAAGCGGTTGGTTTTCCGGAAAGGCCGGTCGAGGAAATGATTGAGATTGAATATGCTCGCTGATGTGTTGAATTTAAGAATGTTTTTTCAACTGACACAGATATCTCTTATTAATCGTAATTATCATCAAAGTCTGGTTAAAAGCTTTCCCCAAAAGGATGCCACAGAGACCTGCGTCAATCCCATCCGTCTTCCCCCTATGACCTTCACCAGGTCAGTTCATATTATCAAGGGACAACCGACGCTGCATCTTCTGGCGCGGCTGCTACGAAGAACTCTACCAACTGCCACTTAAAACTGAATAGTTTACCACTGCACTACACCTTAGAGTCATAATAAACGACGACTCCCTACTTGCACCCACCGGTTACAAACTCTCGCGATGTCGTCACTCCACCCAATTGGGTCACCAATAGTCAAAAGTCTAAGGAATGCAACGCAGTTTCACAGAACTCTTCAGATATAAATATTTTGTATATCCTTTTTATTATTTAATATAAATAAATTTTGTGCATAAACGTAGCTATCATAAGGTCAATCAAATAGTCACCATTTGTTTGTTTCCTACAGGCTCGGTCACCAAATAG
>NC_133485.1:7751146-7785551 GCF_025370935.1 Choristoneura fumiferana | reverse complement strand
GCCGCGGGTTCATGCAGGCCGCTCCAACCGAAGCATCTAAGAAGTCTAATGAGGAAGGCCTATCTTATGATGACCAACAGTAGATACCCTGCGGCTGGTATGATGAATGAATGAGTCTTATCTATAAAAATAAGTATACAAATACAATCTTGGAGCAAAACGATAACATCTGAAGTCTCCGTCAGCGTAAAGATAATCAACCACGCAATCGTTATTTTTGTGGAACCAATAAAACAAATTGGAACACAAACATAAAGCAAATTGTTAAATAAAAATACGCTACAAAGGAAACCATTAGTCGTCTAGACAACTTCCCAGCTAGTTTACCTCTCAGTTGGCTCACTTAAAAGCACTTGCGATTCCCATTTTAGATAAATATTGCCAAACGTTATGAAAGCTTGGGAAATAAATGACTTTAATAAAACCGAGTGGGACTCTCCTGGCTACATTTAATTTCCATGCATATATAAGTACAATAAAGATGATATCTTGGTTCATAACTTGACGTCTGTTAAAGGCAAACTAAAATCAGGTTTGAAATGGCCATTCAGCAAGGCCACGCGGGTGATTTTTATGGGAATTTTTGCCCCGGGTATGGCTATTGTTGTATCAGTTGTTAATAAGTAATATTCATACTGTTTCGAATTTAATCATGGTTAATTTATTAAGCCTGTATTATTGTCATTGTTTTGTGCTTTTTGCGCTTTGTTAGTTTCACGGATAGGTCGCTACTAGATTATTTAAATTTATGATTTTGTTCAAAAAATAATTGTGACACAAGCTTTGCTTGCCAACTGTACTTTTTGTTTTTTTTTAAGTGGATGATTTTGAATTAATTACTTGCGAACATTACAAATTGAATAAAAGCTTGTATTTAAGAATTTGATTATCCCCGTGATTCATCCTGTATTGGTGTAATGACACTGGCAATCTAATTATATCGATAATATTTCATACTTAGTTGATTTTTAGTTGATAGGTAGGTAATTAAATAATTTCATAAAAAATAACATTCTTTACTAAAAGTCTACTAGAACTGCTTTGAAATTAACCGAATTTTCCACACATTTGAAGCTAAAAATTTAAAATTAAACAAGCTCTGGTATTCACGAAATTTTAAGTACTTATTATGCAGCTTGAAACGAACTCGCGACGACAGCCGTAAACCGCAACAACGTGGATTTTTATAACAGGATTGCTAACTAGATAAAAAAATCAAAGACAAATCGGCTGTTTATCTGTAAAACTGCTATTACCTATAGACAAAACATGTACAAAGACCGAGGTCGCCAACAAGCTAAACACCGCGTTTTTAAAAACGCGTGACTTTGTGAATCAAGTAAACTGATGCAACGGCCGCACTGGCAGTTTTAAGTATACTTGTATAAAAAAGTCACACGATTAAAACGCGCGGTTTAGAAGTAGTGGCGGCTCGGCCTAACGCCCACTGCTCTAGTGGAAAAAGCTGCGTGGAGCGAGAATAGGTAAATTAAGCGTTTCTAATAGTTCATTACAGATTCCTCGTAACATTGATGTTGTGTCAAAAGTTTATATCTTCATATTCTGAACACCCAGCGATCCTTCCATTCATATCCTTAACAACCCGGACCGCAGAACACGACTCAGCTCTGAAAACATTCACATTAAATAAAAATAAGCAACCTCTTCTACGTTGTAGGAGGCAAAAATTTCCGTCGCTTTAACAAACGAGCTCGCTACTTTGTTGCATGAAACTAGTTTTTTTACAGATTTTTAGAACTACAGTGCGTCCAAGAGGTTCATACTATTTTTAAACAAAAGAGCCAATAAGGAAAATTACTTAACAGAAATATGGTACAAAATGGTAATATTACATTGTTGGTACGGATTTCCGATCAGGGGCCATGGGCACCCAGTCATTTGAAAGGTAGGTAATTCATGGGCCGAAACATGGAAAGGCCTTTTTCTCAAAATGTCCGTAAAAGTTGACATTATTTTTACATATCAGAAGGTGAAAGTCATAGTTTATGGTCAAGCGAAAAATTAAAAGTTTAAAAAATGCAGGCGAATAATGATGATAATGAATTAGCGCGCCTGCAATAGTCTAATTTTTTTTTTTAAGTTAAAAAGGCCATGGAAATGTTGGTCAAGTCGTATACAGCCAAGTTTAATGGCCGGTATTAGAATATTTATTGAACTCCGGAACTTTTCTAATTGGGTCTGAAATAGCTGTGGTTTTCGGTGGAAAAAATACACCTGCAGTTTATTTTTGATGAAAAAAAGGCGGGAAAGCATAAGAAAAATATTGGAATAAAATTAAATTACAAAATATATTTTGAGAAAAAGTTTTATTCTATTTCAGAATATTCACCATTTTTGAGAAAAGCTTAAATATTAGTCTCGGCTGGAATACAATTGCTTGGCCTTCGTATTAGTTTAAAACGGACTCGATAATCAGCCAGCAATTGCTACTTCCAGGCCACGAACAATAATCTACATTAGGCCCTAGATAAATATGAATAGACGAACGCAACTATTTATTATTTGCCAATAAAAATACAGCATAACAGTAAAACAAATGCGCTGTAAATTGTGAATTGTAGCGTTCTATCCTCTAAATACAACCATAAGAAGTCTCTACAGTTGCCAAATTATAAAGCCAGGTAGAAAACCACTTTTTTATTTTGGAGAAACCAACAGCTATAAATTACAGAAAAAGTTAATTCTATTTCGAATAGCAAAGTCAATGCTCTAATAGGATTTCACAAACAGAATTTGCTAAGCTCTCTTTTAATCAAAAATACAAGAAATGTCGCTTAAAAAAAAAAAATTTATTTGTCAGCGCTTTAAAAATAAAATATAATGAATTACAAAATTAAGCATGCAATCAAAAATAAAGTTCTCTTGAAGTTGTTTTGTTATTGGTACACAGACCAAAAATAGGGTAATTCAGGTTACAAACCGAATCAGGTTCTCATCAATCATCATCATCATGTCAGCCGAAAGAACGTCCACTGCTGGACATAGGCCTCCCCCAAGGCTTCTCCACTCAGACCGGTCTTTGTGCTTTGCATCCACCGCATCCCGCATCTTAACCAAGTCGTCGGCTCCATCTTGTTGGAGCCTACCGACAGCTCGTCTCCCGGTTTCCGCGGACGTCATTCGAGAACCTCTGACCGCATCGGCAGTCAGGTCTGCTAGTAATTATTTCAGCGTATTAAAGTAACTAATAATATCTAGCTTCACTTCTAGGGTCCATACATTCAAGGGAAAGCGGAAGCGTATTTCGGTATATGAAAGATGTTTTCCTGAAGGCGACCAGTTGGGAACCTCCCGTCCTGACCCTTTTACAACCCGACCGGTGGACGCAAGCATTATGGAATTGTTATTTGTTAGTGAATGAGGCCTTTATGGGTAAGTTGACAGGTATAAAATATGATAGCGTTGGTGTTAATATCTTAGCAACTTACTGGGAGTCGAATGTTTGGTGGAATTAATCTACTTTTAAGGTGCGTCGTCTTCCATACAAACTTTGGTACATCAATATTTCTTCCACAGACGTTATTTCGACGCGATTTTTTGAGGATAGTTAGTTATGGGCATATTGTTGTCGCAAATCACAAAATGGAGAGGATCTATAATACCTAAATTTCAGTATGATGCAGTAAATTTTGATCCATTTTACTGTGGTGTGAGTAGCTAATGTCAAATATAATCTGTTGTAAAAAGGTATTGACTATTTCGGGCGGTCACGTGACCACCTAGTTTGGCTCAGTGGTACCAATTCTTAGAAGTATGTAGTAAGAGAAGGAGTTCGAAACTCGATGACGCATAATGATTCTTTTTCTTTTTTTTTTTTTACTTTTTTATGTTTATTTACAAAGAATAAGTAATAGCATTTCGATAAAGTGCAATTAACCATGAAATTCAGTATTTTTAAGTCAGGGCAAACCAAAGAAAGTAATGTTTTTTCTTGAGGTCATCAATCTACTCTTTTTATCAAATAGCTGGCAAACTAGCATGCGGGTCACCTAATGGTAAGTGATCACCGCCGCCCTTGGTCACCTACAGCATTATTAGGACTGCGGGTGCGTTGCCGGCCTAAAAGGGAGGAGGGGGGGGGCTAAATTGGGCGGTATGGGGGCAGGATAAAAGGGGGAGGGGAGTTGGGCAAAGGTACTATTTCACGCCGGTATTCAGATGGAGGTTGGTACTACTCCGGTCAAGCCGGCCCATTTGTACTGCAGTCAGCAAGTGGTTACAGTAAGGCTCTACCACATGAAAACTTGCTTGAACAACTAGATGCCTTCAAGAATGTTCTATGATGATGATGATGAATTCCTGTAGTCCCTCAGCAGGGACATAGGGCTCGCAGTAGGGACTTCCATGCGTCACGGTCCTGTGCTGTGGCTTCTAGGTCTCGCCAATGGTACCCAATTAGGGAGATCTCCTTCTCAACCGACCGTCTCCAGGTGATTCGGGGTCGGCCTGGCCTCCTACTACCAGCAGCTTGCCACTCCAGCGCTTGCTTGGCGAGATGAGCATCGGGTCTCCGCAACACGCGCCACTTCCTCAATAGGATCTCCTTATCAATTGGCTTCTGGCTCGTCAACTCCCACAGTCCAGTGTTTGTAATGGTTCGTGGCCAATAAACTCCTAATATGCGACGCAAACACTTGTTCACAAAAACCTGGAGTTTACTGGTGATTGCTTTCTTGACGAGCCAGGTCTCACACCCGTACAGGAGAACCGATTTGACATTTGAGTTGAAAACTCTGATTTTTGTGCGCCGTGTTATTACGTGGGACGTCCAGACCGGTTTGAGTTGTGCATATGCGGCACGAGCCCTGTTTATGCGCGCTTCGACATCTGCATCGGTTCCACCATTTGGGTCAACAACACAAGAATGTTCTATACTTATTATTAATTAATAAAAAGCTTGTAAAATAATGGCGTATCGCAACAAAAGCGTAGTGTAATTTGTTTGTTACAATTTCACTTAGCGGGTCAAAATTTGAATGGTTTGGCTGTATGTAAGTAAAAACCGGGTGTTAGGATAAAATACCTAGCCTAGCGTTATTTACTTTCATTGGCAGTCCTGAACTTAGATAAACTTTCATAGTTCTCGGGCAAAATATCACACGTGTTGTAAAATGTAACTAAATATTTTGCATACATTTTGCGTAGACGCTAGCGCCATGCCGCGGTCATATAAGTAATATATTTTTTGGAATTCCTTGGTACCCTATCACAAAAAAACCGGCCAAATGCGAGTCATTTGGTGTATGGGAGCCCCCTTTAAATAATTATTTTATTCTGTTTTTAGTATTTGTAATACATAATCTGTGAAAATTTCAAGTGTCTGACTATTACGACTCAAGAGATAGAGCCCTGTAACAGTCGGAACCCTGCACTGCTTTCGTGAGGAAATCTGCACAAACCTGCGAAGCAATTCAATGGTGCGTGTTTTTTTTTTATACGACTGGATGGCAAACGAGCAAGTGGGTCTCCTGATGGTAAGAGATCACCACCGCCCATAAACATCTGCAAACCAGGGGAATTGCAGATGCGTTGCCAACCTAGAGGCCTAAGATGGGATACCTCAAGTGCCAGTAATTTCACCGGCTGTCTTACTCTCCACGCCGAAACACAACAGTGCAAGCACTGCTGCTTCACGGCAGGATTAGCGAGCAAGATGGTGGTAGCAATCCGGGCGGACCTTGCACAAGGTCCTACCACCTGCAAAAGCGTGTGAAGTGAAATTCCCAATCCGCACTGGGCCCGCGTGGGAACTATGGCCCAAGCCCTCTTGTTCTGAGAGGAGGCTGGGATGGAACAGACCGACGGACAGACAGACAGACAGCGGACTCTCACTAATAGGGTTCCGTTGGCACGTTCCCTAAAAAAATTGTACTAAAAAAGAAAAAAAATCGCTAAAAAAGACACTAACAACGAAAGCATTAGGTTATATCGGTTGTAATATTAGTCTAGCAATCATAACAAAATAGGCTGAATGAAAGAGGTTTGAAAGAAACTTAGAATGAAGTACTGGCTGGTTAGATAATTAAAAATATAATGTCATGGAAATGTCATCCAGACTATCACCACTAGTCACATTTATTTGTATGTCAGTAATTTTTAAATTTATTGTCGTCTTCAGTTCAATAATTTTAATGTAGAAGAACCGCGCTGTCTCATATTTCGTTTCCTAGATTTTTTTTACCGTACAACGGTAAAACCTACAACACAATGGCAAAATTGACCTCCAATGGACAGAGCCACAGTTTTCCAAAAAACAAACAAGTTTATTGTCTGGAGGAAGGAAATATCTAAGGCGCTAAAAGGACTACAATATAATCCTTACAGCATAGGATATGCTGTGAAATCTGACACAGGTATAGTCGCAACACATTTTTTAATACTATAAAATTGAGTGTTTTTTTACTAAAAGTGTACCTACGCTTTGTAAGATTTTTATAATACCGGTAAACCATGATCATAGCAATTAATATTATAGGTATAGGATTTTCGGATGAAGTGTGTATTTTTTTATAACAAGCTTTTTACAAGCTTTTATTTAGTTTCACCTGTCCCGTTGTCTGTCTATCTGTCTGTCTGTCTGTAGTCAAATCTTGCAAGTATAATTTGACCAACTTCCAGTAGTCAGATTGACTTGAAATTTGGAATGATTATGTAATTTGCGTGACAATACAATAATCTGGTAGTGACATCCTGGTAGTCCGGCTAGCATCGTCTCCGCAGGTCGGAACTCTTCAACAGTTAATGGCATCGACTTGAAATTTAGTACCTATAAAATATATAATCCTAATAATAAATAAATTTGAAAGTTTGTAAGTGAGTGAGTTTGTGAGTGAGTGAGTTTGTGAGTGAGTATGTTTGTTACTTCTTCACGCTGAAACGGCTACGCAGATTTGGATGAAATTTGGTAAAAAAATAGTTTATAACCTGGATAAAACAACTTGGATATTGAATACTTTTTATCCTGATATTCCCACGGGATAGGAATAAAATCTCGAATTAATAACCGCTAGGCTTAGAGACATGAAATTTGGTATGTACATAGCTGGACATTTGGAATAACACATAGGCTCCTTTATCCTGATATTCTTACGGGATAGGGATAAAATCTCGAAATAACAACCGCTAGGCTTAGAGTCATGAAATTTGGTATGTAGGTAGTTGAACGTCTGGAATAAAACATAGGTGACTTTTTGACCGATATTCCCACGGATACCTAGGGATAAAATCTTGAAATAACAACCGCTGGCTTTGAGCCATGAAATTTAGTATGTAGGTAGCTGGACCTCTGGAATAACAATAGGCTTTTTATTCCGATATTCCCAGGGGATAGGGATAAAACCTCGAAATAACAACCACTGGGCTTAGAGCTATGAAATTCGGTATGTAGGTAGCTGGACCTCTGGAATAACACATAGGCTACTTTTTATTCCGATATTCCCACGGGATAGGGATAAAATCTCGAAATAACAACCGCTGGGCTTAGAGGCATGAAATTTGGTATGTAGGTAGCCGGACGTCTGGAATAACACATACGCTACTTCTTATCCCGATATTTTCACGGGATAGTTTTGTAACTAAGGGACCCCATACATCCGTGTATTATTGTTATTATTATTTTGTATTTTTTTCTTTAATTGTATACTTACGTAGTTTTTAAGTATTTTATTTGTACTTATTTTATTTTGAAAAAATGACTTTCTGCCAAGCTTCTTGCGGCGCATTCTTCTTGGCAATGGTGGTCTTTCCGAAAGTGCTGGTATTTAAAAAAATTACGTGTAAAAGTGCTCATTGCGGCCTATTTACGGAATAAATGATATGAATTTGAATTTGGATAGGGAAATTTTTTGAAATTTTAGCACTGGGTTTAGAGTCTTGAATTTTGTACAGTTATTCACAACACAACCTCAATGAAGACCACGATATAAATTTTGGAAATTTCCAGGGGAATTTTGGAAATCCCGAAAATTTCAATTGCAACTACCAGACCGAATAGTTTACGCGTGCGAAGCCGCGGGTAAAAACTAGTAATACAATAATCTGGTAATGAAATTATATTGGCCCGGTCACAGTTGCTCCGCATGATGTAACTCTTCAACATTTAGTGGTATCGACTTGAAACGTGATACGGAGACGTACCTAGTTTGGATGACAATGTAAGTAGGTTCAGTCAACGAAACAAAATGTGCAGTCAGCAAACAAAATACAGAAACTTATTATATTTTTTATACCTATTGGTATTGATTCCAGCCAGTAGCTAGTTATAGGTGGTGCGCTGTCTGTCATCGAATCACACACACACACACACACACATTCAGTCAGTATTTTTCATTTATTCTTTCGCAAGCTTTATTTAACTTGCAATGTATGTATGTATAATATGTGTATGTATGTGCGGTTCAAACCTTGCAAGTTGAATTTGACCCACTTTCAGTAGGATAGACTTGAAAGTCGGCATACTTACTTAGTAAATTAATCTTGTGACAGTACAATTATTTGGTAGTGTCACCCGAGTGGTCCAGCCACCAGCCTGACGTCTCGATCGTCAGGACGGAACTCCTCAACGGTAAATGGCATCGACTTGAAATTTGGTACAAAAATGTACTAATTTTGATGTCAATGCAAGTACAGTCAACAAAAACTTCAGTCAGCAAAAATCTTTTATTAAAAAGTACAATACAATAAATGATGATGATAACGATGATAATGATGATGATCATGATGATGTGATAATGATGATGATGACGACAACTACAACGATGATGATGATGATGAGATGAAGATGGTCACGACGATGATGATTTTCTTTTATTCGAATGGATGGCAAACGAGCAAGTGGGTCTCTTGATGGTAAGACTCAGTAAGAGATCACCACCGCTCATAAACATCTGCAACACCAGGGGTATTGCAGATGATGGTGATGATGTGATGTTTATGATGATGTGATGTTTATGATGACGATGATGATGATGATGAGTCGCGGGCAACAGCTTGTTATTTGATAAGAGCGTTTTATACCTGCATAACAACAAAGCCGAAAGAAATTTTTAGCAGTCTGTTATGTCTATGTTTTGCGTAGGTACCTACCTATATGTATCACAACAACGCTGCTTGATTGATTTCAAGGAAAAGGGACGCAATTTGACATGTAAATGACACGAATTCACAGGGACTCTTCAACGTGATTGTGATTGTGACAAAGTGTATAATTTGAGTTCAGATAGAGATAACTAGTGTATGTAAACCGACTTAGTAGTCATTTCTAATTTAAAAAACTAATTTCAGGAATTAGACTAATTTTTACTAAAAATCAACTAATTGGACTCCAGTGGATCACTGAGAAGGTAAGACCTGCTTTACTTCTTTTTGCCACACATAAGTAATTTCACATTATCATCACAATACAAGTAATAGGCAGTAGATCGACTATATATACTAGCCACAGATACTAGCGCTCGAATTTTTCATGTGATTAAATTCAACAACAAGTCGTTTCGAACTTGCCGCAATAGACGCATTTTTTTGTATGACCAACTTATAATTTAACTAATAAATAAATAATCATAAAATTAACATATGTTTTATCCCTACCCCTAAAACTAAACACATACAATAAAAATATACACACGTCTGTTTCACTTTTGTAGACGCCAACCATAGCGCTCCGCCCAGCTGTAGTATAAATTTCAAGAATTTATTTATTTTTATTTTATTTTTATTTTTTATTCGACTGGATGGCAAAGGAGCAAGTGGGTCTCCTGATGGTAAGAATACGGCTAAGTCAAAATACTTCCTATTGCTTGTATTGTGTTATCATCATTCCAACCTATAATCCCACTGTTAGCACAGGCTTTCACTTCGAGTAGTATACTGGGGCTGATAGTTTCTGTTGTTATATTTGGTGGAAAGAGCTGGAAGAGTATTAAATAAATGATTTGTAAGATATGAGTTAGCAAAAAGATGTTCATTGACAAAGATGTTTATTTCGAGTAACAATACATAAAGAAAAAATATAACTATATAAACAAGTCTGCACAACAGACGTTAGGTACTTACTATCTACAAAAGTTACAACGGAGGATTAGTGCAGATTGGGAACAGCAATTGAATATTTAAAAAAAAAACTAGAGATGCGAGACTGGATTCGAAACCATGATCCTTCTTGAATGGCCATTTAGTAGGTCGAACAACTCTGTTACCACGTACCTTTTTACCCTAACTGAAGCGAAGGTTATGTTTTGAATCTGTGTGTATATATATTTAAGTATGTACGTATGTTCCTATGTTCGCTCGTAACTACTAAACGGTTTATTCAATTGTGACAAGTGATACGTTATTAGATTTGTCTTATTAGTGTGAGGGTCACTTATTGGGTAAATAAAATTCTTATGAAGTCAAAGTTAATTTTGTTGAGTTTTAATAATCTGATCTAATGTTGATGCACCACCTGCTGTAAACTACGTAGTCCTAATATTATTGTATTTGGCTCTCTATTGCCTAATATAAACTGGAGACTCCAGCACTGCGGTGTGGAATGTCAATTTTGGATCTATATTGGATAACAACTTATGTCATAATGATCTTTTGCCATAATAACGTTTGCCATAATGTAAATATAGTTTTTTCCTAATATTGAATATCCTAATGCTTATTTGCACTAATTTCGTAAGTACTAATTATCATAGTATCGATGGCAGCAAAGTAGATACGGACATCTACATTTTTTCAAAAATGCTTTTTTTACAAAAAATAACTTATTTCAACCATATCTATAAGTCTGTTAAAAAAATATTTCAAATTTCAAAATAATGAAGAAAATTTGGCACGTAAAAGAAAACATCTACACTAGCTTTTGAAAAAACATCGCAGTAGAAACGGACATTTGAATTTATCCGCTTTTACTTCGGAGCTTTGACAGGATGCTTGTGACGTCAATAAAGTCACATGCCACTTGTCCGTTTATACGTCATACTTTTTGCATATGTCTCAATCTACAAATTTATTATTTCTAATTTCTATGAGAAAATTATTTGTTTTTTCTTAAAATATTTAAACAAATAGATATATTACTTAACATTGGTTTCATACACTTGTTTGTTTTTTTTATTTAGACAGCAAATGAATTAAAATTCTTAACGTAAGTAAGTACTTAAGTTTCTATTGCTTGCAGCTTACCGCTTTTTGGAAACGACACGCCTGAACAGATTTTGACTGATGATGACGAGCAATCTGTTTTTTTCCTAATAGGTATAGAAGTAGTAGAATATCGATTATACTATTCATCATCAGCCAATAGCAGTCCGGACATAGGCCTCCCCCATAGACCGCCATTGCGCCCTGTCTTCGGCTAGACACATCCAGCTTTTACCACCAGCCTTTCGCAGATCGTCCCTCTACCTGAACGGAGGGCGTCTTGGACTACGTTTGCCGAGACGCGGTCTCCACTCAATATCTTCAGCGGTTGTCGGTGCTTCAACAGATATGACCCAGCCCACTGCCACTTCAAGTTGTTAATTCTATGAACTGTGTCGATGACCTTAGTTCTGTGTCGGATAGTCTAGTTGCGGATTTTATCCTTCAGAAAAACTCCGAGCATAGCTCGTTCCATAGCTGGCAGAGCCGCGTTTCAGCTCCGTATGTCATGACGGGTAGGACGCACTGGTTAAAAACTTTCGTTTTCAGACATTACGGTATAATTGACGAAAAAACTCGACATAATTTTCCGAATGCTGCCCAGCCCAGCTGAATCCTTCTTTTGGCCTCCTTCTCAAAGTTGTGTTCTACCTAAGACTACTGTTACATTATGCTCGTTACTAGCATGCTAATAAGCATGCTAGTACCTGCTGTACCTGTATGACACAGAAAAAGCATGTTTAATAGTAGCAAGCCGTGGTGGCCGAGTGGTTTGACCTATGGCCTCTCAAGCAGAGTATAGTGGGTTCAAACCCCGGCTCGCACCTCTGAGTTTTTCGGAATTCATGTGCGAAATTACATTTGAAATTTACCACGAGCTTTACGGTGAAGGAAAACATCGTGAGGAAACCTGCACAAACCTGCGAAGCTATTCAATGGTGTGTGTGAAGTTCCCAATCCGAACTGGGCCCGCGTGGGAACTACAGCCCAAGCCCTCTCATTCTGTGAGTAGGCCTGTGCCCAGCAGTGGGACGTATATAGGCTGGGATTATTAGTATTATAATAGTAGCACGTCCCTATGCACATATGCTAGTAAGTAGCATTTGCTGAATAGTAGCATGCTTTCGTGCTAGTAACTAGCATGTGTTGGTACCTTAACTGCAAAATCAGGCCGAGGTATGTGTACTCCGAAACAACATCAAGAAGATTTCCACTAACGATGACGGGCCTCTGATCCATGTGGCCATTGATGACAATTTTGGTATTATCCACATTCATTATAGCATTATATTGTTTATACTATTATAGTACATACTGTTTTATTTTTACAGTTTATATTGTTTTGTTTTGGGATATATTTTGTACGTAATTTTATTACTTGTACCTACTGTTGATTTATTTAATTTATTAGTGTAAAACTATAAAAAATAACTTAGTTTTTGAGTACGTAAAAACATATATGAGTAAACAAAAATAAAACAATTTTTTTTATTTTATTTAACACATATTTTGGGGGTTTTTAACGAAATAAATTAATTTATATGATAGACAGCGATGAGGTTGAGTGGTAGATAACTCATTTAATAATATGAATAAAATGATTAATGCAAAGTAAATAAAGACATCTACAAAATTTTATCAAAAAAAGGGTGAATACTCGTTGCATGTTGTTTAGATTATCTCTAAACACTCCTCTAAGTTTTACCGGAGATTCTTACCTTAGCTTATTCGTTTTTTATAACGGAAAAGGCGTTTGTTTCATTACAACGCATAAACGGATATCAGGCAGATGTCTTCCTCTACGTTTAAGCTCTTTCAAAGTAAAAAAAGACATCTACAATTTTTCATTAAAATAATGTTACAGAAATAAAATCTGTTGAACAAGAACATTATTTTAATGCATCATAGAAAATTTCATGGTAATCAGTCCATTAATCTCAAAGTAGTCATTATTTTTTACTAAATACGCTCTCCTGTAAAATAGCTATTTTGTAGATATCTTCTTTTACTTTGCTGCCATCGATATGTCCTAATAGTCACATGTCCTAATATTGGTTGAAATAATCATTTTTGTAATAAACTGGTTTGGAAACTTCACACACCGTTGAATCATCCCACTTCCCACTAATATAATAAATGCGAAAGTTTGTAAGGCTGTTTGTTTGTTTGTTATCCCATCACTTCAAAACCGCTGAACCAATTTAGATAAAATTCGGTACATAGATAGTTTGGAGTCCCGGGAAATTGCATATAATAGTAGTAAATAATAATACACTAAAAAAGGGCCACTTTTTATGAATAATTAAAAAAAAACTTTTCTGACTGCTGTTCGTTTTTGTAGGGGTCGCAGTTCTAACCTAAGTTAACTTTTCTGGCTGCGGTTCATTCTGTAGGAGTCGCAGTTCTAACCTAACCTAACTTACTTTTCTGGTACCGGTTCGTCACTGTTGGGAACTCGGTTCTAACCTAATCTACTTTTCTGGCTCGCAAGTCGCTGTTTGCCTACAAGAGCTCTGTTATGGCATTTAATATTATGGATTTTAATATTATTACTCGTAAGTTTTTATGTCTTACTATATTAGTACAAAACATATTAGGGATGTAGAGTATTAGGACATTTAATATTATGGCTTATGATTTTTAGGGCATAAGATCATTATGGCAAAAGTATGATATAATGTCAAAAGTGTTTATGGCAAAAGTGTTATGGCATTTGAGTTTAGGACAAACGATATTATGGATTACGAAGGAGACCCGTCTATTATATATCCAGTCGAGTAAGCTACCCGTCAGTCTGTCAGTCATACAGTAGGTAACTTACTTTTATTAATAATATACTAACCATTAGTAAATGCGAAATCAGATGAAGAGTCAAGTGAGTAGTATGTTTGTTACCCTTTCACTGAAACGGCTGGCCGTCCGTCCGTCCGTCCGGCTTTCAAAGCTGTAGTTTATAACCTGGATTAGACAGTAGGATACTTCAAAGTATGTGGCCACTATAATAAAATCTCACACAATAAAACTCTTTAGATCGTCATTTTTTTGGTATGCTAAGGTAATGACGTTTGAAACAGATGGTAACTTTTGACCCGTATTCCCACGGATACCTAGATAAAATAACACCGCATGCTTTAGTATTAGGTAGCTGCCTTTATCGCATGCTACTATAATATCCCATAGGATAAATCTTAAATAATAACCGCTGGCTTATCATGAAATTTGTATGTAGGTACTGGACGTCTGGTCGTAAGTTTTACTCGAATTCCAGATAACCTAGATAAAATCTAAATAACAAACTGATTTAGAGCCATGATTTCGTGTAGGAGCTCCTCTGTAATAACACACAGGCTAATTTTTATTCGATATTAGGATTTCTTGAATAATAACGCTCTTTATCATGAAATTTATGTAGGAGAAGACGTCTGAATACACATAACACTTTCACCGAATTCTCACGGATACCTAGGATATCTCTGAAAATAACAATCGTTAGAGCTAAATTTATGTATATGGATTCTGAATAACACAAAATCTAGCTATGTATAATTTGAAATATTGCTGAGCTTAGACAGAATTTGGTATGTAGCTGGATGTCTATAGACGACTTTTGACACGATATTAGGATACCTAGGAATAAAATGTCGATAACAACCGCTGGCTTAGAGGCATGAAAATGTTCGCTACTTAAGATACCGGTATACGTTTGTAACTAGGGACATCATGTATATTATTATCGTACAATTGATACTGTAGTAAGTATTATTTCTAATGTGACTTTTGTCTTGCGCATTCGATGTGGTCTTGAAAGCAGTATAAATGAATGTAAACATTACGGTATTTACTGAATAAATTTGATTTGAATTTGCATTTGATTATAGATACTTCAGCTGGGTTTAGAGTCTGAATTGTAAGTCATTCACAACATAATGAAGACCACGATATAAAATGGTTTCAGGGAATTAACCGATTTAATTGCTACCAGAATAGTTACGCGTGCGAAGCCGCGTAGCTAGTAATTTATAAACCTCAACCAGTTTAGTGAAATTACAAAATCAGATAAAAGGTCAACTCGATTTAGTGATTCGGTACCCAAAACCCTATTACTAAGACTTCGTTGGCCGTCCGTCCGTCCGTCCGGCTGTCACCAGGCTGTATCTCAAGAACCGTGATAGTTAGACAGTTGAAATATTCAAAGATTATGTGGCCTCTATAACAACAAATACTAAACACACAATAAAATAAATATTTAATCGTGATTTTTTTTGCCTTTTTTTGCTAATGTCTAATGAATATTGTACAGATGGTGCGGGAACCCTTTGTGCGCGAATCAAACTCGCCGTCGGTCGGTTTCATTTCACTACATTTGTTTAGCAATTGGATAAAATCCCTGTTACGCGTCAGTGACAACGAAACGAGCTCGCAAAGTCAACTCTATGATCTCTCTCTCTCTCTCTCTCTCTCTCTCTATGATAAAAGTCTCAATAAAAAAAAACTCCAAGCGAAGGTCGAGGCCGGGCTGCCGCCTCACTCGCCGCCCTTGCCCTTCAACCTGACCACACCTGACCCAACAGAGTCGCATCCGCTCCACATACATCGATCTCGCTCGCTTCGCTCGCTCGATCCGCGGCAGTGAAGGTGTTTTTTTGGCGGAGTGTGTAGGTTTTTGATCAAATGACTGTTTTTTTCTTGACCGGTTTATTAAGAATTATCTCCTAAATGTATGGATTATTTAAGATAAACTTAAAATTATAAATGTGTTTTATTTTGTTCCTTCGTTTGTCTTTCCTTTTACTGTTTTTGCTCACTAAATATATTTAACTTTTCAGATTCATAATGGACTTCAAATTATTTTCTGAGGCAATTACGTAATACATAACAAAGTACAAAGCTAATAGTATTAGCGATTTTGTATTGAAATTCACTAATACTCTTAGCTTGTCCTTTACCTATTATGCAATTGGGCCATGTCATGGAGCCGAAGATTCACAGTTACTCTTGCTACATAAGTACTAAATACCTTTACAGATTGATTCAAACCACCGTTCTTATTTCAAATAATGACAATCATCGAAAACAGTACCATATTGTCAAATAATATATACGTCTCTTTCAGTTTGGGCGTGACGTCAGATGTGTCAATTGTTCGTTGCCCATATTATGATTTGATTATTTATGACTTTCAATGTTTTTTGATTTTACAAGGTCTTGCGGATTAAATTGAGGAATATATAGGTTGTCACAAAAATATCCGTATAACCACTAAAGACAACATGTAGGTATCAAATCGTGAATATAATTATTTTTTTTCTTTTTAAGAAATCTATTAAATTGTTATAAGTAAAATAAATGATACAACTTTTACCAAGAATAGACTTACGACTGATTATGATGAAGCATACCTAGACACTTGGTAAAAACTATAATCTATAAAATGTCTGCACTATGAAGATATTATACACCGTGTTATTTTTGATTGTTAACTTTGAGGGGGCACTGTAGTCAAACGAAGTTAATTTCTCCAAGACACTAGTAGCCTAACTCTTACTGTGTAAAAGATAGTTAAAAATTAAGTTAATTAATTATTAGCTGTAAAACCCAGGATTTTGACGATCGAGCGACGGCATCCACACTGCGGCAGACAATAGACATTATTTTTCAAAGACTTAATTTCTTTAGGCCCTAAAGTTTAGGGGATTGCAGTTTTTCTCACTCACTTCTCAATCTTAATTAGGTATATGATATAGGAATTATAAATGACAAAAGTAGAACAGCCATCTCAACTACTTTGTTTTTTTTTACTGCTGCTAAGAACTACGCTAAGTATACAAGATCTATTTTGGATGCTGCCTCTACTTTATGTGAGGTAGGTAAGGGTAATTGTGAGACGTTGTAAAATAGTCTCCCTATTATTAAAAATGTTATAATTATCTTTGTTTTATTCTTTCATGCTCAAAATATCGTTTACGTGATTTGCATACTTCTATTTCGTGATATATTCGCACTGACGCCACAACACATAGCGGAGCTGTCTAAACATTTAAAAAATATCGGAACACGCATTTACGTAATGCACAATAAATATATAATCATGTTCAGATATTTTTCAGCACCTAGACAGCTTTCACGCTTATGGTGGTGACTGTACAGTAAGTACTACATAATATATTTTGTACCTATAGGTGAACTGAAATATTTACTTTGCTCATCCGCGACCTTTATAATAATATCTTTATATCTTTTACTATTTCTAACATCTATGGTGAACGTTTGTGTTGCTCTAAAGATGAGATCTGGTCGAATTCGAAACGCATCAGTGTAGTGTGGTGGTGGTGATAGATGTGTTTGTATGATTTGTGCGTATTCCGACAGTGTGCAGGTGGAGGAACTGTATGAACACACATTTCATGCATAAACGTAGCTATTATAAAGTCACGGGTGAGCGAAGCAATTGATTCAGTTCATTGATATTATGAACCTCCGCAAAGTATAGGATTGCCGTTGGGGCCGAAAAGTACTCGAGTGGAGACCGCGGATCGGCAAGCGCAGCGTAGGACGTCCACCAACGAGATGGACGGATGATTTGGTAAAAGCCGTGGGTCCACGGTGGGGGCCGCTGCCAACCGAAGCAACTGGAGGTTATGATTGGAGCCCTCTGTCCAACAGTGATCGTCCTACTGCTGAGATGATCATGATGATGATGATGATTGTCATAACGTCTTCTCACTAAATTGACCACTTCTCACTGTGACCAGAGACCAATTCGAACAATGAACCACTTTCTAAATTGTCAATTTCTTATAATGACAGTGTACCAAGTTTACAATTTCTTTAGACCAATGTCATGTCATTGATCGGTTGACATTGGTTACATACTCTGAGAATATAAATCCTATTTCAGGTTCATCTCTATCTGTTCATAATTTTATTCCGCATATTGCTAAATTTTACATTTCAGAATACTTTTGCGTTATACTGATAGGCTGCATGACCTATTGCTTCTTAGACCACCTGTGTTTTAGTTTTTTTAGACTAAATGATACTATTCCATACATCTGGTTTTCAGTAGGAAAATCAGTACATATAGGTATTCATGCTCCTACTAGTAGGAGAATTAGTATAATATTGTGTTCGTGCTCCTACCAGTAGGAGACTGTAGTAGGAGCACGACTTTGCATCTGTTTCGAGCAATCCAAGCTATACCAGATAGAGGGCGCTCGTGCCTAAAATACCATGCGCCACATTACAAAATCGAAGATTACACAAGAAAGTGTTTTTTTTTTGTGGAATGTCTTATTTTGGGCATCTGGTATAGTGGGAATTTTAATGAATAAGTAATGTAGTATTTTGAAAAATGTGATATTTTAGGCACGAGCGAGGGAAAATCGCTGCGTGGCTATAGCTACCGTCCTGCACAAAGGGAAAAATCCCTCCCGACCCGTGGTCCAACTGCTATCTGGTTGCACCACGGGAACCTAAACTTACCCAGGATGGTTCAATTCTCAGACTACTTTTTTTTCTGCAACTTATTGCTGCGACCCGTGGTACAACTGAAGGGCTATTGTCCAACGGGCATATGAACAATTGCTATGTTGAACCATTTGCACCATGGGGATGTAAAATTACCTTGGGTCATGTGTATCAGAATAGGTACTATCATTACTGCATTTTTATAAAATTAAAAGTCTCATGAAACCCAACAACTATGTAGTTTATTCTGAATACAGTGAAACCAACAGTCCGAACCCCGATTCCACAGAGTTCAAGTGGTAGTTCAACTAGTTAAACTAATTGGACCCACCCAGTAGGACCATGGATAAACATACTTTCCAGAATTGGACTACTGATTTTGCTTCTCCGTGGTGCAACCGGTTGACGATGAGTAAACTTGCTTCCCCGTGGTGCAACCAGTTGGACATAGTAGTTGGACCACGGGTCGGGAGGAAAAAAAAGTTCATAAGATTAGTTCCTAAACCGCAATCGGTTCGCATCAAGAAGGAATTTTGCTCATACGCGTGTAGGGTGAGCACTGAAAGACTCCGGTCGTCGTCAAGCAGCTAATCATCAATTGAGTAAATAGGTAAGTATCTCTTGTAAGTATAAATATATTCAGATGTAATCTCGGTATTTCTTGCAATTTGTGGGAATTCTTGAACGAATTTCTACCACTTGGTTGAAATACTGGGCATACCGTTCAAAACGAGATCCGATTTGCTTTGGAGTCAGAATGTTCTTTATTTATCGTAGAAACATGTAGATGCCTACATGTAGCCTGTATTCTCATTATTCATACTAAATACAAATAAATATATAGGAAGTAAAGTTCTGAATTTACCGTCGAAAACTCCAAAACAAATTCCTTCGGATCTAACAAAAAATGTACTTGGAATGATTCAAGCGTAATCTAATCGCTAATATAACGCAAGCGTAATACTTGCAACATTTTTATAGTATTAACTTGCATCCAGCAGCAACACGCTTGAACGCATTCAGGTCTTCCTCGAGCAGCTAGCACAATAAAGCTCTACACCTGGAAATTCACAACTATATCTAAGAATTTTTATTATCTGGCACACCCACGACACAAAACGACAATTGAAAACATGGAGACTGTACTAGCTCCCCAGAGGTCCTCGCTTACTACCGTACGATGCCCACCAGCACCGTCGTAAAGCGTTAGGTCTGCCCTTTTAAGGACACAGCAGTACCTGTCTTGAAAAATTACACGGAAATTCTAAAGCTTATAAGGAAAAAGACCCTCTAGATATATATAAACAACCAGACCACGATAATGATGATGGTGATGATGATGATAGTATTATCCACGTATAAATAAAGATTCAAAATATGAAACGTCGTTTCCAGCAGGATTCTACATACCGATAGCTTCAACGAGGCTGTTTCCTTTCCAGCCTACTATGTACCACTACACATGAACTGTTTTACGCATCAGGGTAGTTGACACACTTATACAGCATTACGGCCTTCCGTTCTTCAGCTTTCCAAAATGACCATTTCTGTACCTCGGTATACATACAATACAAAGAATTATCGCAACCTTCAACTCAAAAGATAACTGCAATCAAGACTGGTAGGTAGAATAAAACACGGAAAGATTTCGTCTCCAATATTCGAAGAAATAGGAGTAACACTCGCATGTAATGCATGATTATCAAAGTATGTATGTCACAAGAGCATCATATGTGGTTACCAACTTGAGCACAATATCATACTCGACAATCTCCAAGTCCAAAGCCAAAAATCACATAAGATTAGATTCCTGGGACTCTAACACGATTCATCTAATTCTATATCGTCGCATATGAAACACTCATATTATCTAGATATTTGAACATTTTAAGGGCAAAAGTACAGTTGATACAAATATTCGTGACCCGAAAAAAAATATATGAATATTTTGTAGTAGCTTACGCCGAAAGCCTTCCGAAAGCCTAGAAAAGTGATGCAATAATTTTTCACTAGTTGGCGCTGTCTATTTGCATGTGTGCGTGAGCTCCTAGTGTCCGTATAAGGCTGTACCTGACACCTAAATTTGAGCCCTGAAATCTCAGAATTGGCACACTATTTCCGTTCGACTGTAGTCTCAAAAAATCGGCAATTCTAAATTGTTTTCGCAAATAATAAACTCAACTATTAGTATTCTACGGATATTCTAAAAATTACAAAAAAACATCACGAAAATTCGACAGTCTGATTTTTAACGCCATCTGACGAGACTTTTACCATGAGCTAACGTGAGCAGCCGCCTTAAACCTAACGTCCTCTTAAGGTCCTACCACCATCATCTACCAATATCATAACATGAGCGTAATAGGAACGGATCAGGCACAGAATGTACGCGACACGGACTGTGACATGTCAACGGCGTGTCATACATAACCAATTTATTGAATCAGGCGTTACTTTGCGGAGGTCCATACAATGAACTAAATAATTTCCTTGCTCACCGCGACCTTACGATAGCTAAGCTTATGCAAAATATGCGTGTTCATGCAGTTCCTCCACCTCCACACTGTAAGAACACACAAATCACACAACCCATCTATCACCACCACCACACTACACTGACGCGTTTCGAACTCAACCAGAGCTCATCTTCAGAGTGACACAACGCGACACCATGCTACCAGTTGTTAGACTAAAGCTCTGACTAGAGCTCTGGTTGAGTTCGAAACGCGTCAGTGTAGTGTGGTGGTGGTGATAGATGGGTTTGTGTGATTTGTGTGTGTTCTTACAGTGTGGAGGTGGAGGAACTGCATGAACACGCATATTTTGCATAAGCTTAGCTATCGTAAGGTCGCGGGTGAGCAAGGAAATTATTTTAGTTCATTCATACATAACCGTAAGAAGCGTATCGGCACCGTTGTTGATGCTCCGCGCATGGCACGCGACGGCGACGGTAGGACGGTAAACGTGCTAGTGGGCAATGTCTCATACTTTTCAATACAAATAATATATTTTTGCCAGACACTTTCCTGATACGATCCTGGTATGATACGGTGAGGTGTAGTGGGTAGAGACAATTAAAGTGAACGTAAATTAAAAAATAACACGTTGTATTATGTACCACTGTTTCTGTACACACTGCAATGCATAGGTACCATATTGCGCTGATCAATAAAGTGTCATACTCATTGCATTGTATTGTAAACAGACCGAGGTAGAAGTAGCAGACGGCGAGGTCCATATCCAGTGTGTCGGCGACGCGCGCGTCGAGGTTGGCGCGGCCGCGCACGCGCATGTACGCGTCCAGTGCGCGCCGGTACTCGCCCAGGTGGAACCAACTCCACGCCGCCCACGCGTCCGCCCACACCTCCGTGTTGCCTTCGTTCTTCAGGAACTATACGGAGAAAAATTATGGGTTTGTTGAGAATTAAAGAATTGTTAAAGGGGCTGATCAGGCGTGTTGACTTTAACGCCACAACGATATTTAACCCGCTGCGGCTCGGCGTACTTTACGGTGACGTCACGAGTGCGTTACGACTCATCCCCGGAGCGCACCTGTTTAGACTACCGTACAGCGCCGGCGGAGATGCGTATTTACTTATCTTATTATAATTGTCACCAGTTACATTTAAAAAAAAAACAAGTTTGTGGGTATTGAATAGTAAGTTCAGATGTAGAGACGACAGACAAGACGAAATAAAAGAGTGATTATTTCATCATTAACATTGAATAAAGAACACAACTATTTCTAAAATAGTACATAAGTAACTGACGTATGGTTTTGAATTGAGCAGCTAAAATTTCATTAATTTCCTAGCTTGATACTAATAGCTTGACAAAGGACCTTGGACCTAGAGTATGGAAAATATGGTTTCAGTTAAATAACCTGAGATTTTGATATATTATAGATTTCAAAGTCCTGAACAAAAGTCTCTATCGGTGCTACTTCTGTTTCAGAGTCCCTTTCAGAGTTTAGTTTAGTTTTTTAGAGACGTTTGTTCCAGGTTTAGCATACTTTAGGTCCAGGGTCCTTTCATCAGAATTAATAGCTAGTCTACCTCGAGCATAGTCAGGGCTCCCGTGTAGTCCCTCTTTAGGATGAAGTCCTCTAGTTCAGGCACGTGTCTCTTGGCGGAGCTGGAGCCGGTGCTCGTACGGCTGTCTGTGGCCGGTTTTGATCGCGAAAGAATCTGCAATAGGTATGTTCATTTCATATTATTCACTTGATTTAGTTAGACAAACAGTGACGATAATGTTAACAATTAACTATTGATAATAATCTAATACCTATCCTGACAAGAGTGACATACCAGGGTCAGCTGTACGAAGTGAGTGAGTGAAGTGGGTGACTCAATTTCATTAATGTCGTGAGGGGGGACCAATATCTTCGTGTATCAACTATTATCGGGATTTTACCTACTATTTTGATATAAAGTACCTACAGTTTCTTACATATTAGTTGCATAATAAAAGAATATGGCCAGAAAACATGAAGAAGTCTGATGATTGCCTGAAAATGGAATCAGCACGAGTTATAAATAGTTCTACTCGTGACCACCGGGTCCTGGAGGCGCCATTAGTCCGAAGGACCTTGCTCTCTTATTTTATTATTATTAGACTTGCCTGAGCACCCTAACATACATTTAGCACACAAGCAAGAGCCGACTACAATAGGAGAGCAAAAGCCAAGAAGCTTTATTCTGAAATTACATTTGTCTGGATCAAAGAGAAGAACACGGACTATTCAGACACTAAAACTTTACATTTCAGTTAAACTTACCATTTTAATTCAATTGCAACTTCCTAAAGCTCTAGACTTTGCAAAGCACGTGTTTGTTGACAGTTAACTGCCAATTGCGTTACCACGGCAACGCGCGCGCCCGTTTGATCAATTCAAATAGGTCGCTTAGCAATAGCCGCTAACGAGTTTTGGAATTTTACAGGCGTTTATTTTATTATCATTGTATTATAGAGAATATAAAACTACGATGTCGGTATCAGGGACGTCGACGGAGTGCGCCTGCACAGCCCCGAGCGAGGACTCTTCGCCGCCCTTGACCCCGGCGTGTCAGTGCCCGCGCGATGACCATGATATCGTTGTGCACGATGAGATGTGCTTGCTGTACAAGAATGAGACTATGATATATCAAGTAAGAAACTCTGCGCTATGTACCTAACCAATGTAGCCGAAAAAGCCTCCGTCAGATGTGGCTATTTTATTTTACCTTACCATGTCAACTTGTTGTTGGTCTGCTTTAAGTCACAATACTTATATGACTACCCTGCATAACAACAGAACGACCGTTACATTTTTTTATTCGACTGGATGGAAAACGAGCGAGTGGGTCTCCTGATGGTAAGAGATCACCACCGCCCATAAACATCTGCAACACCAGGGGTATTGCAGATGCGTTGCCAACCTAGAAGCCTAAGATGGGATACCTCAAGTGCCAGTAATTTCACCAGCTGTCTTACTCTCCACGCCGAAATACTTAGCAGGTGGATCGCTTGCAACTTCATAGTGTCGCATGCGCGTTACCGACTCTTTAAAAAATATTTACTCTTTTTTCGAAGAACCCTATTATGTTGTGATAAATATCACACGACTCTATGCTGACATAGAAGTTGACATGGGACGATAGAGGAACTCTAAGTAACTGTCAGAGGGCTCCATTTAATTGTATAGGTATTAGGAAAATCACAGCTATTGTCTTTTGCAGTCATGCAAATTTTAACCGATTTCAGGAGCCAGGAGAGTGTGACTGCTGCCTTTGTCCGTTGGACAAGTGCCGCTGCATGAAAGCCGGGCGCGAGGCCTTTGACGAGTGAGTGTAGATGCGGGAAGTGACTCCGATAGTCTAATTATTGCGTACTTTATATTATTAACAAAGTTTAGGTGTTACATAACACAGTTCCAGGTAGAATACAAAACTTAGGTAATAGTTTCATTCAAGTTAGGTACTACATTCAAAATATCTGAATTATATCATTATTAAGTAATTTCATTGTAAAATGCACTTCTTGTGATGCTCAATGTCCACTTATTGTGCTACATGACGGCTTAGCCGGCCTCATGTATGTTTCGCGTATCCTCGTAACGCCCAGAGTCCTTTATAAAGGACTTATTGTAATTTGAATTTTAAACTCTATCATAAATGAAATAAAATTTATTTGATGTTCATATATCAAAAATTTGACTTGGGCGTTAGAAGGGTATAGTAGCTACTCGTACGTATGGTGTTATGCGATGTTGAGTCACGAAGTTATCAACATTTGTTGCTCATAGATGGCGTGGCAAGCGCGACATGGGCGCCCTGCCAGCCGTGCTGGAATCGACACACCCGCTCATGCAGAAGTTCCAGGCCACGCTCAAGCACTTCCTCGAGAAGGAAAATGCTATCGCCGAGGAGGAGATACTTAACTTGGTACATTATCTTTAGACTGAAGTCTTAAGGCGCCTACTGTTTCATGTCATCTAAGAGGATGTAAAATTGAGAGCAAATAATAACATCATCGATAGCTTTCTGCAAGATACTTACTTACTTATGCATAACAAATGGCTAGGTGGTACCTCTACACTTCATTATCTATCCAAAATGAATTTCAGTCACACATAATACGATATCAAGGTATGGCATATTGCATAGTTAGGTCATGTCATAAAGTAATTGTCTAAATTTATTTTTTAATTTCCAGCGTGATGAACTTCGTTTAAGCAAGTTAGGATACGAAAAGGATTTGGAAACCATTTACCGCGACGACCACGACACCAACGCTCAACGGGTAAAATATTTATACCTAGCTTAGATTAATGTTAAGTATATAAGTAGGTAGTTTACTTAATGCTGATTGCGATCAATTTTCTTTATTTAGTATCTACTCACCACTGCTTAGCTTTATTACAATTTTGAAGCTAAAATAAGGCAGATAACCATTAGTCAATCTATTCCTTGTTGGCCTTACTTACGTAAATTCTTCTGTGCTTCCGCAGTCACTGATAGAAGAATACGAGGCGACGCTTGCGCAGAACACGGCGGACCGCACGGCGATGGAGCGGCGCGCGCGCGAGGCCAACGAGCGCTACAAGCAGGCTAAGCAGAAGCTGGAACAGGACACTAACGCGGGTATCTAATCAATCAAATCAACCCACATCCACATAAGTACTGCTAAGTAAGGCCCCTTTGCCCGGCCCTGTGCTAGTTCGTTCACAGTTTACCAGCCGACTGCCAAAGTCATCCGACCAACGGTGGTCTGCTCACCGTTCTTCGACCCAATCTTAACTTAGTAGCTTAGCAACCGCTTTTACGCTATTATTTCAAAGTTAGGATTCCATTCCTTGGTTATGAAGACACTTCGCTGCTATATTATCGTGGCATTCGTTCTAAATGTAGGTAACAGGCGAAATATGAGACTTACTAGTATATGAACATCTTCAACATGTCTGATACTACCTTTATCTTGCAAAGCATCATACTCGTGTTAATCGTGTAACGAGACAGGTGGTCCAGAAGCCGTAACTAGCTATTTGTTGCAGATATAATTATGGCTATTCCAATCAGTTATTCGTAGGTCCTTTGAACAGGACGGACGCGTTACCTATGTCTTCATTTACATGCTTCCGATAACCTCTATCAATGACTCTGATGTTTCCACAACTAGAACGTGAGGCTACTGAAGAGCTGGAGGCGCTGACTTCACTGTGCCGCCAGCTGGAGGCGTGGCGCGAGGAGACGGAGTCAGAGTTGACCGTCAGCCAGCGCATGTCGGACAAGATGCGCGCCGAGAAGAAAGCCATGGCCGATGAGAAGCGGGAACTGGTTAGTAATATCGATGCCCCTCCAACCTTCTCACCCCCGCAATGAGCCCCAGGGAGTTGGGGATGTGTAGCCGGGTTTTCTAGCCGGTGAGAGTCCGGCACTCGGCGAAGCAACCCAAGAAAACATCGATGCTGGAAGAATCGCATCAAGCGTCATAGCGCGGCAGTAGCACTAGCTACATTGGTCAGCGACATCGGCTTATCTACTGCGGCTGTAGCGCTGCTTAACCAGTCACTAGCTTTGAAGACAGTGGCAGTCCTATGGCTGTACGCTGATGCTAGTTTCAATATATGCCCCGTTGAAGTCTTAGGATTTTCGGCACTTTATCAGTCTTACTTCAAGGAACTTTAAATTGCTTCCAGGATATGGTGATCTACGGGCTGAGCAACGAGGTGTGGAAGCTCGAGTCTAAGCTGGAGATGTTTAAGAAGCAGTTCGAAATCAAGAACAACGAAATGGAGAAGATCAACGATAAGGTAGGTAGATAGCTACCTAGTATATCCGTTCTTTTTTATACGATCTAAAGAACACAATTTTAAACATTTATTTATCCTGAAATGGTCCTTATCGCTTGCACATTTGTTATGCATAGCGAAAAAGTTGGAATTTTCGCTGTAAGCACAAGTCTCAGACTAAGTAAATTTATAAGACAAAAACAGCGGATGGATCGATCCTTTTCCAACTCTTTACTCTATGCATCTAATCTAAACTGCTCAACTCCGTACGCATCGTGCGTCCACATAATCTTAATATACGCAGCAGCTAGGTATATAATTTTAGAAACATCTTGTAGCAAGCCCTAGCTTGTATTCATGGCCATGGTTGTCCCAGGTGACGGCGTACAGCACAGAGCTGGAAGACCTGGAGCTGGACAAGCGCCGGCTCGTAAGCCTTTGGAACTCCGTTCTCGTCAACATCCAACAGCGCGATAAGGTGTTCGACTCCGTACGGGAAGACTACAAGTAAGTGGCTTACCATACAAATCCATCTTCTATGCTATGGACGTAGAACTTATTGGATTTTGGTTTTTAGGGTGCCGTACCCGAAACGTAAGGTGACAAATAGAACCCTATTACTGTCGCTTTGATGCTGTCTGTCTATCACAGGGCTGTATTTAAATATTATCAAGAACCGTAATACACAGACAGCTGAAAATTAACATAACGTGTATTAAATGCCGTTACGATAACAAATAATAAAAATAAAATTTAATAAAAAGTTAAAGACCATACCTACAAGAAACCTATTATTATCATTCCTTCTATATCTATAGTTCTATAGGTACAGTCACCAGCACCAATATCTGACACAACAGGCGTGCATAAGTAGGTATCTGATACGACTCTATTTCAAGGGCTGGAAGGACGTGTCAGATATTTTTGCACGCTCCGCTGTGGCAGATATTAATGCTGGTGACTGTACATAACGTTTAAAGGTAAAAGTCTCAAACTTAGAATGATAGAAAAAGTTTGGTTTCATGTACGTATGGGACTTTAACGTGACCGAATTCAATTGAATTAGAAAAATAGGCACCTGATCAGCGATTAAAAATCATCGCGAATACTTAAATATTGCATTGATGAATGTTGGTCAGGACTTTGCAAGAGAGCTACCGTACGCTGATCAGCAACCTGGCGATCACGAAGAAAGTGGTCATGGAGGAAATGAACAGGAGCAAAGAGATCGCTATGAACAAGGACAAGATAATATACGACATCAACAGTGTCGCGAAGCTTTGTTAGTATCACAGCCAAAATTTATCTAAGTATTACCTACAATAACCTAATCTACTGACATTAAAATAAGAATATGTTTGTTAGCCGGCTGGACGGATTGTATGCAATTTAGTGTACAAATAGCTTATTCAGTGGCTATTATAGTTTTTTAACTGCCGAATTCTAATGGTACTTACATGCGATCAAAGCTTGTAAGTATAAGTTACTCGTACTACCTAAGTACAAAATAAATGGGAATAATCGGCCTCTATCATCTAACTCTAACATCTAACCGCCTACCGCATGAGCTGCAGAGTTTTTTTGTTTATTTATTTCACGTAAATTTTCTTTGGAAAATTCATTTGAGTTAATAACAAGGAAAAGCCAAATGACAGCTTTTACCATATTTTTTACAGTCGATGCTGAGGATGCGAAGAGAATAGCTATTGAGACGCAAATAGCTGAACTCACGGAATCTATTGAGATGACAGAACGAGATCAGAACTTGATAAAAATGGTAATTAGTATATTACTTTATTGCTCAAATAAGCTTTACCATAGTTATACGTGTTCCATGTCTTTTAGGAAACCAAACAATCATGAATCTACTGAGCAGCACGGAGAAGGATTTTGATCGCAAGACGGAACAGAGGTTGAAGCTAGAGAATGAAATTCTTCAAAATATACAGGAGTGCCTTTTGAACGACAAGGCTGTCGAGTCGATGGCCAACGGGATCAAGAAGATGAGAGAGATATCCAGAAAACAGGTATCTTAAAGTGTTCCAAAGACTTAACAGTAGGTATTTCGTTTGCTGCTGCTAAGTTGTGTTTCTATTCTAAGTAGTGACAAATGAGCGAGTAGTTACCTAAAGAAATATGTCGATTTAAGTTCCAAATCTCTGCAATTAGAGATAGCCCCTTACAGCACAAAGATATAAAAAAAGGCGCCAAGATTTGGTAGATTGTACAAGATTCTTCATACCTAGTTCAGATTAAAAACAAAGTTCTAAGAGGCAATAATTTACATTATTTTGGTAAACGATTCATAACATGAGATAGATTTATTGTTATCAAGATACCTATTTAACTATAAAACTAATCATATATCTAAGATAAATATAATCTTAATTCAATCAAAATAGAATGTCAACGATTATTTTCCTGCAGGAATTAGCTCTGGCAGCAATGGAGAACACGCACGCCCAGGTTATGCTCGATATAGAAGTGTATCGGAACCAGCAGGCGAAGAATAACATTTTGTTGGAGGCTAACCAAGCCAAGGTCCGCGCCCGCGAGAAGGAGATAGACGAGCTGCAAGAGAAGTACGACCAGAGAGTGCTAGAGTTGATGAGAAAACAGCGCGAGTTGGACATCGTCACAAAGAAGAATGTTGCGTTAAAGGAGATCTTTGATGTGAGTTATTAACCTATTCGAAATTTCCTCCTCTAACAATTTATGGTTAGAGACTTGCACGATTGATTGTGAATTTGATCCCAAAAGAAATCCTGGCGTCAAGGCTAGAATTTGGTGATCTCAGGTTTTATAATTAAGGTCTGCTTTAACTGGCATGGCCGATCTACGAATCTGGAGAAAATGTATAAGGATATGAAAATTTACATATGAATTGAATAACGAGTACCTCCTTGTATGCAAGATAAGGTTAACATGCAGCTATTTTACTTTCTGATCCCCAGCTGGCATGTCATGACGTGCCTGTCAATGACTATTTCTTATTGTTTACTTAGACTGATCTGTTACATCTTACTCGTTTCACAGATGAAGTCCCCCCAAGAGCGGCGTATCGAAGAGCTGGAGATGCAGATAAAGGGTCTGCGCGAGCGCACGGAAAGCATGCAGCACGAGTGGCTGCGGCTGCAGGGACACGTGGTCAAGCTGACGGCGCAGCACCACCGCGTCGTCGCCGACATCAACCTCATCAACAAGCGTGAGTCAGATACGAGTAGCAGCTTCATGACCTACAAACTAGACAGACTCTGTTTAACTTTTCAATGTTACAAGAACATATAAACCGGCCAAGTGCGAGTCGGACTCGCGCACCGAGGGTTCCGTATAAATATTTTTATTATATGATGTAACTAAAAATTTACGGTTTACGCAATTTTTACTTTATCTGTGCTATAAGACGTTGCTTCGTACCAAATTTCAAGATTCTGAGTTCACGGGAAGTACCCTGTAGGTTTTGATTCCCTTGCGAGTTTGGATCTTTTGATTGCGTTGGCTTAGAAGTTTAATTTTTCACAGTTCCAAGGGACAGTAGACCTGAGTATTTGATATAAATTACAGCTTGATACCTCCGCGCGTTCCTGAGAAAAAGGGCCTTGACAGACGGACGGAGGGACAACAAAGTGATCCTATAAGGGTTCCGTTTTTTCCTTTCGAGGTACGGAACCCTAAAAAATGCTGAAAGAATCCGATAGGAGGGTAGAAGCACGCCTTTTCATAGCATTTCCAAGTGCAGCTTACCAACCCTCTCGCTCGCTCGGTATCTGTCGTCTCTCGACGGCTAGCAACTGAAAGAGCCACAAGCGCGCACCAACTACCAACTATTATTAACTCTACCCGTATCCATTGTTGGCTTCGAGAAGGTCAATTTTATCCATCTATCACCACCACCGTGGTGAAGCGTTTCTAACTCAACCATAATTCATTCTCAGAGCAACACAACCGTTCACCATGCTACCAGACGTTAAACTGTAGATTAATTCTATCCGTCATCCAGAAATCCAAATCTGCGAGCAGAAGACGATGCGCATCCAGGCGGACATCGAGAGCGTGACGGCGGAGCGCGCCGGCGTGGAGCGCGTGCTGCGCGAGCTGCGCGGGCGCCTCGAGGTCATGGAGCGCGCGCGCCGCGACGCCGGCGAGCGCGGGGAGGCGCTGCGCCGCGACCACCAGGCGCTCACGCATGACTACGCCGCCAAGCTGAAGGTAACCTACCAATGAATAAGCTTTCTTATCACCAATGGACGGATGACGGATGCATCAAAATCATGTCGAACGATATACGTAATATGGATATGAATACAATTGATTAAAAAAAAGAGAACATAATTGAAAAATAGTTTATTGCTGTAGTAAATAATCGTATTTTTTCTTTATTACATATTTTCAGTGCATTCTTTTTATAGTTCACTATTCACTTATGCAGGGAAAATGACCTCTTTACATCTACAGATGTAAGAGGTACGTATTTGTGAAGTCATAATTATTAGGAACATATCACCATCACTCAAATTTCTATACATTTCTATACAAAAATATTAATCAAAGTAATAAAAGTCTTGCGTTTGTTTGTTTGTCTTTACAAGCGCTTGTGCTTTCGTTGTTACAGGACGCAGATGCAGAAGTCTTTGAATTGGAGGAATCCATAGAAACCATGGACAAGGAGAAAATTAATCTGACCCAGGATCTGGATCGCATGCAGAGGGAGGCTCTCATCTGGCAAAGAAAGGTGACGATATAGTGCGTAAGGCTATAAGTTCAGATAAACACGCGGTGACGCGCGGTTGGCTCGGCGCGCGGCTTAAGATTGTAAGAAATTAATGTCAAGGTTTGATTTTGTTGACATATTGATTTTAGATACGAGATTTTTTCAAAGTAGTAACGATATGTAATGTATGTTTCAAGAAATTCAAAGCTCTGTTTCATGGTAAATGTTGGCCATCAGGGAATCTTGGCGGTTGAGCTGCGTAAGAACATGCAAGCCGCCAAGTCTGCAGTTGGCGAAATTGGACAGATGAAGACGGAAATTCATAGGATGGAAGTAAGCTGTGATTACAAATTCGATGAATCTAGAAAACGGCTACAAATCGAAAGGGAATCGTAAATGCAGAAAAAGCGCGATCAGACAAGTGGTCTCCTGGGCTCGTTTGCCATCCAGTCGAATAAAAAAAAAAAAAAAAAATTTAAAGTCGCACGAATTTTTCGAACGTAATAGAATACGATAATAATAATATTGTCTCTAAGAAGTTTTACCTTTTTGTGCACAATTAAGACTAAATACTAATTTTTATCCCAAAATCCGACGCACATTGCAAATCTTCAGTTACCGTTCAGAGCTGAAATTTTGATGCATGTATATAATCGATGAAATCAATGGAAAGGATCGGTAATGATGAAGTTGAGTTGGCCATAGGAACTCGTAATAAATACAATGCGACCGCATCGGCCCTTTAGTCTATTGATTCGTCTTGACAAATACTAATTAAGAGCAGAGAAAAAAAAACATGGCCACAATTCGCTCGCCAGACTCTACTACAATACAATAGGCTGATTTTTATTCCGATTTTCCCACGAGATCCATGTAAAAATTAAAATAAATAAATCTAGAGACCAGATCTAAATGGTTTACGCGAGCGAAGCCTCGGTAAAGGCTAGTGTATGATAATACAGGTTCGGCGCAGCAAGGAATCTTGGCGGTTGAGCTGCGGAAGAACATGCAGGCCGCCGCTCAGCATGGCGAAATTGCTCAGTATGAACCTGAAATTCAGGATCTATGTAACCTGTATTACTTTATACTATTCCGATACTTAGAAAGCGGCTAGCAATGTAGATCGAATTTAATTGTAAGTAAATAAATGCAATAATAGCGTAGGTAATTCTAAATTCGCACGAATTTAACGAATATAAACATTGAAGGATATATAACTAAAAGATTTGTTTTTTTGTGATCCAATGTTACTAAAACCTATGAGTTTATCACACTATCTTACTAATATTATAAAGATGCGAAAGTTTGTAGGTACGGTCTCTTTGTTTAATTGTTACTTATCACGATTTAAACCGCTGATTGATTTAGATGAAATTCGGTACATAGATAGTTAGAGTCCGGGAAAGGACATCGATAGTTTTTTTCCCGGAAAATTGCAGTTCCCGCGGGATGGGATAAACGAATTCTATGCGGACGGAGTCGCGGGCAACAGCTAGTTTACTATAATAGCAAATACGAGTAAGAACAGAGAAAAAAAACATGGCCACAATTCGCTCGCCAGACTACTAAATACAATAAGGCTGGCTTTTTATTTCCGATCTTCCCCACGAGATCCATGTAAAATTAAAATAAAAACTCTAGAAACCAGATCTAAATGGTTACGACGCGAGCGAAGCCTCGGGTAAAGGCTAGTGTATGATAATACAGGTTCGGCGCGAGCAGCTGCGGCGCACGGGCGAGAAGCTGTCTGAAGATCTGCGCTGCTGGTGACGCGCGCGGGAGACCGCCATGGACAAGAGCCGCGCTCAGGTATCTCCTGCCCTATCAGGTATCTATGTAATGTACCTGCCCTATTAGGCATCTATGTACCTCGTTATGACTATATTGAGGTGGATATATGTATAGGTATGGTGAAATGCATGAGCACCGACAGTTTCAGTTTTTGAATACGCCATCGGCATATAATCAATCGAAAATAAATATCTTTATTCTGTCGGCCGCCTGTATTTAATTTACGCAATCAATTTTCGCTTCTGTTAATCGTAAACCAACGTCCGATGATCGACTTTTTTGGGACTGGGGCAGAAACTTGATAAGTATCTCTTTATTCTCCAACGGTTGACTTTATGTCAAAATTACACTATTGTGCAAAATCCTGTATTCAAATGGTTGATTTTAGTAGCTACTTGGGTGGGTGGGACAGGCACCTCAGTTTGCCCCCGCTTCTTTGGCAACATACAAACCTGAATGATTGATTTAGGCATGATTAACAAAATAATCAAAGTTAGGCCGTGTTTATAGCACCATGGGCGCTGGAATGGCTGAAAAAATATATAGAACAAGACTACAGAATGAAACAGTAAGATATAGAATGAAACCTGTAAATGCACCTACCTTTATGCAGATGCACCCTCCTGATAATAATCCTTCTGGCGTAAATAACACGATACGCAGGATCGGTCGACTGTCGTCGTCCCCTTAAGTATATATGTCTCTGTGCCTTAGTCTTAGATCAATCAAGTCACGGCAAGAGTTTCATCAGAGCCAGTACCCCATTCAACCGATTTCCGGAGCTATTTTTTACATTGTATCATTCTGTATGGTGCAGGCGGCGGTGGAGAAGGCGCACGGCGGCGCGGGCCACACCTCGCAGTCGCAGTACCACCACAAGCTAAGGCTGGCGCGAGCTGATGTGCAACGCGTCACCAGGGTAGCATTAGCAGTCAGACTAGGGCAGCTCTTTCCAGCGTTTTGCAATGGCGGCATTCTCCTTAGTACCAAGTTTGCTCTGCCTACATCAATGTGTT
>NC_133485.1:7745612-7751033 GCF_025370935.1 Choristoneura fumiferana | reverse complement strand
GTGGGAATATCGGAATAAAAAGTAGCCTATATGTGTTATTGTCCAGCTACCTACATTACCAAATTTGATCCAATTGCGTCCAACCGTTTTAGCGTGAAGGAGTAACTAACATGTACAGCACACACACACACACACACACACAACACACCCACAACACAAACACACACACATTTCGCATATAATAGTAAGTAGGAATTTTTGTGTCACACAGAACAAAAACTCTTTTTGAGTAACCAATCCTTCTTTGAAACCGATCTGTTTAAGAAATTTACGCCGCCGATAGTGTCTCGGAATAACGCAGTCAAAATATCTATTACGGCAACTAAATCCTTAACTGACAGATAACTACCACTATTACATTAGGAAGGGACGCCCCTTCCTCTCCTTAGGGTATTAGAGTTATTATTCAATTAATTTAGTACTAAGAACTATTTTGAACATGGCAATATCCTTCGATGATATAATCTTGATACAATCTAATTATTGGTCCACTTTGGGCCTGTTACGGTTATAAAACTGAAAAATGGACGTATGAAAAGAAAAACGAAGTAGACGATAGAAAGAACTGTACGAAATTTTATTACATTTTTTTTATCTTTGTGTGTTAAGAATAAGGAAATGCATAGCTGTGTGTGTCATTTTACTAAGCACAATCTTTTAGCGGTAGTTATCGTCCTTAAATTTTGATACTAAAAATTATTTGATTTGCAGATTAACATACAATGTATTTGCAGTGCCATTAATTTGATAATTTAAATCTGATCACGGCAAACAGAAATTCGTACAATCAGAGAAATAAACTCAATTAGTGAGTGGCCGTCTCTTGGTGCAAAATCTTAAATTATATTAGTAAGTTGATGAATTTTAAAACAATTAAAAGGGAAAATACCTAGGTACGGTCTAGCGTTAATTTGAGATCCATTTCGTCAAATAATCCTTTGAATTGTCATACAAAATGACAGATATTCGATCTTAAGTAAGTCCCAAATTAACTATCGTGACCGTACGTTACAATCACACTACCTAGCTATTCCACTCCACGAATCATCAGGATGGGCTGCATACGGGAGAAATGGCGACGGATTGTGAAGTTTGCCACGACCAAGACCACTCTGCCAAGAGTGAAACGACGAAAAAGAGAAAAAAAAGAGATTCCAAAATATTGAGAATATGTGACCATGCAGCTCTTCCACCTCCACATTGTAAGAACACACGCAAATCACACAACCAAAACGTCACCACCGTGGGTGCATAGACTTTAGCTATCATAAGGTTGCGGGTAAGCAAAGTATTATATTAAATGATAATATCGGATAATTCGCGTCTGAAATCGAGTTTATATTTGACAATTATAACAAAAATGACGATGAAAACGCGGGTAGTTGTGCGCCGGTATTAGTTTCGTCGGCCGTGCGAGCAGAGCGGTGGCGCATAGTGCGCGTGTTGCGGTAGCTGCCGAGTTTCGTTGCTCCCAGATGAAGGGTTACGGAGTAGCTCGAAACATGTCGAGCTAAACTGGATTTCAGATGTGAGTTGTCCGATATATTAGTTATGATTTAATACGTGTGAGTCTCACAGTAGTTTAATGTTTAGAATAAGCAACGCATTGTTTATATAGTTCATTGATATGGACTTCCGGAAAGTAACACCTGATTCAATTTCAAGATGTGTTATTTTGTTTTATTTTATTTACTAGCTTTTGCCCGCGGCTCCGCCCGCGTCGTATTCGGTTATACCGCGCGCTGTTCCCTCGGGAACTGTACATTTTTCCGGGATAAAAATGTAGCCTATGCCACTCTCGGGAATATAAACTATCTTCATGCCAAAAATCACGTCGATCCGTCGCTCCGTTACGGCGTGAAAGACGGACAAACACACAAACACACTTTCGCATTTATAATATTAGTATGGATATGGATTTAATATTTGTCTTCTTCTCTTCTTCTATTCCCCTTATTTTGATGCTGTTTTTTATAATTATAAAACTAAATTGAAGCATACCATTTATAAAACAACGAGCACGTTATTAAATAAGACTTTGAACTAACTATATAGCATCAACTCGCACTCAAAGAATCTCTTAACGTTTCGCTAGCCGACACAGAAAACAACTTTGAAAGTAATGTTAGGTTCACAATCATGCATTTCGCATCAATGCATTTTACCCATTTTTCTTCTTTTTTAAACCTCCCTTACGTGTTTTTTTTTTATGGTTTTTTTTTTTTATATATATATAAATACTTTTGTGTGTTTACCCTTCCCGTACTGTGTTAAACGTGCCGCGAGACGGGCGCAGGCTGAAAATCAGCGCCGCCGGTTGTCGACCGCAGCATGTGAATGCTGAGCCTGAGCCTATTGCCACATATTTGTAACGTGTCTGTTGTTTTTTATTTTTGTATTTTGTTATGTTCAGTGTATTTTTTTTTTATGTGGCAATAAAGGTCTTTTTATTTATTTTTATTTTTTTATAAATCCGCGACATGAATGCTGCGGCATGCTTTGGTAACATATTTGCGAGTATAGCAACTATAGCGACCACTACGTAACGGAATGGGGAGTGAACACGCCAAACAGTATAGTTAATCTACTTTTTTAAAGTAACGCAAAGGGCACCCGAAGGGTAAGGGTAAAAATCGAGGTAGTTTAGAGGTGGTGGCCTCTCAAGCAAAGGGGCGTGGATTCGAACCCGTGCTCGCACCTCTAAGTTTTTCAAAATTTGTGTACGATATTGCATTTCAATTTTACCAGAGCTTTTACCATGAAGGAAAACATTGTGCGGAAACCTGCGTACACTTGCAAAGAAATTCTATAGTGTGTGGAGTTCCCGTTCCGTAAATTGTCGTCCAAGTCCTTTCATTCCGAGAGAAGGCCTTTGCCCGCGATTGGACGTATATAGCCGAGATTACATAATTTTTTACCAAAGAGGCTTTCCCTATCGTGTCTTTAAGGTGTTTTTGATCAATCCTTATAATGGAAATTTTATGATAGTTAAGATTAGAAATTAATCAATTAGAAAGTTAAGATAGATTGTACGAAGAGTTAATAAACATAAATACTTAATTCTGTGCATGAAAGTTGTAATTTAATGATTAATATTTAATCTATCTGAATTGGCAGTGGCCACACCCAATAGCTAATCACTCCGTTTTTACCGCCTATTTAAACAGCTTGATAAATATTTATTTATTAGCTTGGTTTGGATTCATTGTAGGTATTCGTAATACGAAGGTATTAAAAGAAATACTTAATAAACTCAGAGAGCATGTTGCATGCACTTTTAAACAAACTACTTATACAGTAAAAATAGGAAGCAGTTCATTAATTTCCCTACTATATTTGTCTTTTCAAATCACAGTAAATTTTACATTGGCATTGTAGAATAGATTCTAAATGGAAATGTGTACAAACAGAATAGTTAAGACTTCTGTACATGCCGGGGAAAGCTAAGCGATCTTGTAACAATATGCACAGCTCTGGTTATTCTACGAAACGTAAAATATCGCTTAATATTTTTCTTTTCAACTCAAGTCTGTTATCATAAATTTATTATCGATACAAAACTTTCACCTGCTCGTCTATGCTTTTGTTCTCGTAATTCATAAAAATAAAGTTACTACTACATCGATCGTTCGATTTCGCATTTTAAATTACCGACTACTTCTGTGGATACTAAATTACAAATGCTTTGTTTCATTTTGTTATTTGGCGTTATCTAGTGTAATAGTGTAATTTTTGTACATACTTATATATTTTTTTTCAGCGGATAATTATCTACCTAGTATAATCTAGTACTATGTCTATCTAGTATGTTGTTTAAAATTTGACAGTTAATTAATTTATTGAATCAGGCGTTACTTTGCGGAGGTCCATATCAATGAACTAAAAGAATTTCCTTGCTCACCCGCGACCTTACGATAGCTCAGCTTATACAAAATATGCGTGTTCATGCAGTTCCTCCACCTCCACACTGTAAGAACACACACAAATCACACAAACCCATATAGATGGTACCACCACCACACTACACTGACGCGTTTCGAACTCAACCAGAGCTCATCTTCAGAGTGACACAACGTATTAATAATTTTTAACCGTCCTTCAAAACTACCTTGATTTTTATTTATTTACTGTCAAGGCATGTTTTATTAACTACCATTTAGTTAATTAATACCATTTAGTTAATTGGCGTAGCTTATCATTTATTTACATTTATTTCGATTTTAATTGAAAACACATTTACAACAAACAAAAAACGTTTTTACCTGAAAGTAGGTAGGTAGGTGAGTAGGCAAAGGGCTCTTTCACCTGTCACTTTTTTGTACTACCAGCGCTTTCAGAAAGACCATCATTACCAAGAAGAATGTGCCGCAAGAAACTTGACAGAAAAGTATTTTTTTAAACAATTTTTTATTACACTTCTTTTAAGTATTAAAGCTAGCAATACAATGTAAATTATTACATATATCTTATGATATAAAATTATGGGGATGTAGGAATACTCTTCATAAAAAAATCATGTGCCATCGAAATATTCGAAATAATATTATTAAAAGGTTGCCTGGAAGAGATCGCTCTTAAGCGATAAGGCCGCCTATTGCTCACCTTGTAATTTTAATAATTTGTTTTCTGTATCGCTTACTATGTCTGGTGTACAATAAAGAGTCTTTGTATTGTATTGTATTGTATATTCTGCACTTTTTTACAAGAGCAACAATTTTGAAGTTCAATATTTTCAAAATATCTAAAATTGGTCCAGTTTCATTAACAATTCTAACATCAATTATATTAATAGCTTACATTCCAACAGGTAAGGTATACAATTACAATCAATTACCAACAATCCCTCCCATTGAAACTGCAATTAATCAAGTCATTTAATGCGTAATGATTATGATTGAATACCTACTCTCGATCCACCTAAATCGTTCTCTCGAAAATTAACGTCGACTAACCTGCGTTTACTGACAAATTAAAATACTAATTGCTTCTAAGAATTGCTTTTAATAAACACTAAAGACTCGTTGGATTTTTAGTTTTTCGGTTCAGCTCCAGGTGTTTTTTTTTTTCGACAAAATTATACTTTTTTTTAATATTGGGCTTTATTCAGTTATTTCTGTTTCTATTTTCCATAAACAGTTTTTAAAGGCATCATCTAAGCCATGCTTTTTACTTTGCTTTTGAAATGAAACAAGTTTCACACTTCAATAACCGTCACTTTATAAACGAGAAACTCCTAGCGACTAAACGATGCCGAAACGCCAATCAGCTTTTGTCATTCCATATTCAATTGTATTAAAAACTGAAAGGCTGACCAATGCGCGACGAGAAAGGAGCTATCACTGGCCACACACTGCCGGCTTCAATTTAACAGCTAATAGTTTTTTTATAGAAACTCCGTAGCTAAAATAGCCATTTCACGGC
>NC_133485.1:7729346-7745602 GCF_025370935.1 Choristoneura fumiferana | reverse complement strand
AAATACTTCCAAATAAAATAAGTGGTGTAAGGTAGAATACAAGTAGTGGTAAGGTGCTCTCAATTTAAATTAACGATGAAAAATTCGAAAACGCTGATTTTGTTTTATATTTATAATGTCAAAAGTCTTGTATTAAAATTAGAAAAAGAAAAGAAGCGTAATATTATTAAAGTAAGGTTTATTTTTATTATTTATTTGTACTGTGGTTATTCTTTACATAATTTTACTGTAACGAAAAGTTTTGTAAGTTGATAAAAGAACACAATCGCGCGTCATTGTCAAACCGAAGCATGCTTTCTAAAATCCGAAGGTTTTTTAAGAGCTCACGGAGTGTACTGTCAATATATTTATAATCTTTTCTCTTTGAACAAAATTATTTAGTCAAATACTTTCGATTTGATTTCTTTGCAATAAAGGTGTATTTTTATATTAAAACATTATAGCAAAGTTACGATTTCTTTCATTGATGATTCTGTAAGGCAGCAATTTGATATTAATACAATAACAGCCTTATTCATAAAAAATCCTTAATTGAGGTTTGATCGTCTGTTATTTGCGACTGATTAAGCTGTTAGACGGTTGTCAAAAAGTATGATTCATAAGCGCTTGCTAGCAGTCTGCTTGTTGTAGAGTCGCTGAAAGACGGATTAGACGCTTAATCTTTGCGTAACCCTCCCTTCACTAAAAATATCTTCGGTATGGTTTTTTGCTCTTGTCAAAGTCAGCTGCTCAAACTTGTGGCGGCCATTTTGTGACTTAGCAGGGAGATAAAGGAGGGTCTACGGTCCTCTAACTTTAGCAGAGCCTTGATCGACTGATTAGCGCTAACTACGTTTATGAATCATGTTTTAGCATCGGGCCTCCAAGGAGGCTCTAACTTTTTATGAATAAGGCTGTAAGTGTGTGGGTCCACAATAGTATCAGTTTAGCTTATCGTATATCTACGTGTATTACGGTTGTTATTTTTTTAAACAAAGGCGTCGGAAACTTATGTGCAATGACCGACTATGGTACGTACCGAGCCCACGAGCAGCGACCGCTGTGGCCACCAGGATGCAGTGGTGTCCGCTCTTAAAATTCTGTAAGGCCAACTCCCTCTCGCGCTGCATACGGTCTCCGTGAATGGACGACGTTAACATCTGTTGCTCAGACAGCACAGCTGCTATGAAATCCGCATTACGTTTCGTTTCTACGAATACTAGGACGCGCTTGCCGTCTGAAATGAAAAGTGGTAACAGTCGATGCCATAACATAAGTATCTTATTTCTAAGCAACTTATGAAAAAGTGGATACAAAAGTTGAAGGAGTTTAAGAGTTTACACCTTAACGACGGTAGTTACAATTTGTATTATTTATTTTTGTTATGACCAATTGTATAATGGATTAGGGTTTTTATATGAAATTCCGTAGGTATGTAGATAGCTGAATGTTAGGAATACCACATAGGCTAATTTCATACCAATATATTATCACGGGATCGAGATAAAATTCTGAAAAATCAACGGCCGAATAAATTTATGAGAATTTTGCGAAAACCTGAAATAGTGCCAAACGCGAGCGATGCCGCGGGTAAAGGCTAGTACATATTGATGATCTTACCATTTTCTTCAATCAATTTTTTGAGTGTGTTCTGCTTTTCGTATTTAGTGACTTGATGGAATATTTGTTCGACGTCGGCGCTAGCGCCTCCGACAATGCCAACGGCCACGAAAAGGTAGTTGTTCAAGAAGCGACCGGCCAAGTGTTGGATATCCTCAGGAAATGTCGCAGAGAACATGAGGGTTTGGCGTTGATCCTAAAAAAAATTTATTGAAATAACAATAGGGCAGGTTATGATATCACCTCACTAATCAATTGACACCCTTTAAAGAGACCAAGTAGGTTCACTACGAACAAAAGTACATCGCGCGGCTTAAATGTGTGCGCGTAGGTTGGCGCCGGTACGCACGCACTCGCCGCACGAACACACTGATAATTTAAGGAGGATTAAATTTTCTTTAGTCAAGGCTGCTCTGCCGTCGGTGCCGTACGTTTCGATTTTAGCTCGCTCGTGTTGCGCTCGCTTCGCGAGATGATCACCTTTTCCGTTCGCGTACTCGTACTTACGTATTTTTGTATTAGGTATAGTTGTAAATTAGTAGTACTTATTAAGTGTAGTGTGATAGTTTCGTGCAAGGACACATAAAAAATAATAGATACCTATCTACCTATAAGCAAAATAGTTATAGTATTATGTGTAGGAAACATGAGTACTGTACACAATCGCCATCACCACTTCAGCGAATTTATAAATAATACTTTTAAATTTAGTATAATAATAATAGAGCGGCAAGGAATCTTGTCTCTAGACACAGATATTGGACAAACAATATAATTATAGTATTATGTGTAGGAAACATGAGTAGTATGTACACAGTCGCCATCACCACTTCGGCGAATTTATAAATAATATTTTAAAATTTAGTATAATAATAATAATAATAGAGCGGCAAAGAATCTTGTTTCTCTTGATACACAGATATTGGACAATTTTAAGTTAACTTTCATACTAAAATTATTTGCCGGTAGGCAATTAATTAATCTAAAATAGACATCGACAACCCTAAGCGTCCGCGCCGGAGTAGGCAGTTAAGCCTCCTAAAGGGTCGGAGTGTGCATACTTGTTCTCTTTTGCTGTGGAATTACGGTCTGATATTGTCAACTTACTCAGTGGAACTGTCTTGCTTACTGCCCCTTATACAGGTGCCGCCTCTGCCACATCCTGTTCTATCAGGAGGGAATCATGTCAAAAGATTCTTACCACTGCAACCATAGTGGCATGTTGCATCATTTTCTCGACGCTCGGCATGAATCCCATGTCGAGCATTCGGTCGGCTTCGTCGAGCACCACGAACCGAATGCTGTCGAATGACACGCGATTGCGATCCACGAAGTCGTGCAGGCGGCCCGGCGTCGCAACCAGAATGTGACATCCCCTCTGTAAACACCATTTTTTTTAATTGTTAAGTGTTGAATATTATTATCTATATTATATTATTGTTGATTATTTATTATCTTGATAATCATCCCATGCTATAAAATAAACTATCATAAGTGCTGTTTTTCTATTTCATTCATTTTATTAGCTGTTCATGGCTGCCGCTTTATTAGCATTAATACAAATTTCAACCCTCGCGACGAGTGACATTTACAAAAAATCCGTCGAAAAGTTAATCATGCAATTTTAAACTAGAATACAAAGAATCCTACTTATATTACAAACGTGAAAGTTTGTGAGTGAGTATATAAACTTTACCCCCTCCCCCTCCCCCCTGCAGGGTGGCTCCCGCTGGCTGGGCGACTTGGTTCATGAAATTTGTGCCAAGTCTCATCCTTTTATCAAAAATATTGGTTTACATTGAGTGGCATAGTCCACTATATAAATGTGAAAGTTTGTGAGTGAGTGAGTAAGTAAGTACGTTTGTTACTTCTTCACGCTGAAACGGCCAGACGGAATTGGATAAAATTTGGCAAAGTTACTTTATAACCTGGATTAAAACAGGATATTGTTATCCCGATATTCCCACGGGATAAGGATAAAATCTCGAACTAATAACCGCTGGGCTTAGTCATGAAATTTGGTATGTAGATAGCTGGACATCTGGAATAACACATAGGCTACTTTTTATCCCGATATTCCCACGGGATAGGGATACATCTCGAAATAACAACGGCTGGGTTGAGTCATGAAATTTGGCATGGTTGTTTTAATGTAACGTCAATGAAAACCACGATGTAATTTTAGGGAGTTCCGACGAGAATTGAATAAAATCCCGGAATTTCAATTCAATTGCTGTATCGAATTATTTAAGCGTGCGAAGTCGCGAGTAAACGCTAGTATTAAATAAAGCTGTTTTTTTTTGTTTGCCAGCTTTATGTTACAAAGGTCTAAAATGCAATAAAAACATGGCATAAAAAGCGATATAATTAAGGCAGGGTTACTCGTTATTCGACGGTAGGGGGTTCGCGGCAGCATTGCCCCTCTGTACAGCAATGGACACCTGTTGAACCAGCCACGATCCAGACCGGGGATCGCACCCCCTATCCCTGAGACGACGACCCAAGTCCCTAAACAAATCAAGGGCCTCCGAACCCCAGGGCCCCGCTGTCTCTACCGCAACCGGCACAAAATCGTACACCGGCTCCAAGGCAAAATACTTCGCATGTTTCAACCTCGCAGCATTTTCAGCCGCAGAACCAGCCACCCGCGAAGTTTGTCTCAAATGAGACGCAGCGTAAGTGCTACATACGTTGCGTCCCACAAAAGACAACGCCCCTTCCGCCAAGGAACCAATGTGAGACCGTCCGGCCTCTTTCCGTCCACCCTACTAAGTCCCGGAGGTTCAAGCACACAAGGCACATTGACCGAAAACATTGCCCGCCGCACTATGTCGTTAATAGCGTGGTGCCTAGGAAAACGACCCGCACACCTCTGGCAGCTCAAACCATGGTGCCCATCCTCCCCCACCATCATCCCACATACACAACGATGCATTTCACACTTTGCCGCCTAAACGAAGTGCTACTGCTACCCTCAAAGAGTTATTATCGAGCCGAGTACCCAACTGAGGAGATGGCAAAGCATGTAACCACGCCCCCGACTCTGGTCTAGCAACAGCTCTCAGACGAGCCGCATCAACACCCGAAGCGTCCACCAAAAGGGAATCATAAATTTGCTTGCAGGCAACATCATCCCAACCTCTCTGCAAACCGGCATTAATTGGGCGTGCGCCACCCGGACAAAGACTTGACCACTTAGCAAGAGCCTCCGACTGAAACGGCACACAAATCACGCCACCATTATCACTCAAAATACGAGCAACGAGATCAGCCGCACCGTACGAAGACACCAAGTCTGCGAAAACTGACATTCAGTACGACTTCCAGTGTCAGTCTTAAGTAATTAAATTGAGTTTCGAAATAAATATAGTAACAGTTTTGAGGAAAAAAAAACTTACAGCAATGTTATCTCCTTGGTGCCGCACAGCTGTTCCTCCGTAGGCCACAGCTATCTTCAAGATGGAGCCGTGAGCGAACTTTCTGGCCTCATTGAAGATTTGTAGCGTCAATTCACGAGTTGGCGACACTATTACCACCTAAAACGAAAAAAACACCATACATATCTGTCATTCATTATCATACTTATTTGGTTGTCTGGTCCATGTACAAATGCTAACTTGAATAGCATCTCAGCAGGATTCGATCCATAATGCAATTTACTATACGTTATGCCAATCCAATTTATAGAAAGTGTAAACAAACCGATTTCATCAAAATTCTTGTATAATTGGTTAGGTTAATGTCAAATGTTTTCCGAAAGATTGCTTTGGTTTTAGGTATGGCCACTTTTTGTGTGGAATTCGTTCAGAGTTACGCTTCCTGACTTATTATTTATTCGTAGTCTGTAGTAGCAGACTGGCGGGGAGATGGTGGAAAATTTGACATATTAAAAATCGATTCCTACTGGATTGAATATGCGATTATTATTTATTTACCTTGAAATTAAAAAAAATATTAAAAAAAAGCTTGCTTTTATAATTGAATAAACAGTCTTTGGAATTAAATCAAGGATTGTAAATAATAAAATAGACAAAAATACTTTAATAAATTAATCGATTTACTGAACAGACTAATTATTTTGCAATAGGTTTTGTCTTTGTTTACCCTTTCTATAAATTGGATTGACATAAACCCTACATAAGATAAGATGTTACATTATTAGTTGTGTGGGATACATTATCAAAATTAAAGTGCAAGCTTTTAAAAACATCAGATCACAGACGTCACAGTTGTTTTATTTACCTGGGGTTGAGCACAGCCACCAACTGATACCAATTCACGCGTATCCTGAAGCAGAGTATTGATGATCGGCAGAAGGAATGCAGCCTGTAAAGAAAGTTAGTTAGGAAACGCAAGTCTTAACTAAAAACATGTTTTATCGGCAAATTGTTATAAAAAAAAAAAGTTACCGTTTTTCCCGATCCAGTCTGAGCACACCCCATCAAATCTCTACCGCCCATGACGATGGGAATAGCATACTTCTGTATGGGCGTAGGTTTTTTGTAGCCAGATTTAAGTATATTGTCCAAAACATACTTTCTAAAGTTTGCTGTTTCAAAGCTATCTATAGGCCGAGGCGCATTCTCACCGCTGACCTAAAAAGCAAAAAAAGATGTTTAAACCATGTTATCAATTTCAGCAGTTTCTTTATTAAGTATAAATCCCTCTAAAGCATTGATTTTATAGGTTATTTATGTTATTTCCGGTGATAAGGTTGCGGTTGGGTCATTCTTGTTTTACTCACTATTTAGTTTTATATATGAAATATTTCAACAATATACTCCCCCAGACTGTTTCACTCATACTTATGTTTAAAAGTTTTTTTATTTTATTAAATACATAATTACTGTGACGTCAATGAAAGGCGCAGGCTTTCGACTGACTGGTTTATTTATGTAAAAATCTATGTTTACCCGCCACCAATTACATAAATGACAAAACATCACATTTTCTCCCTTTTAAATCTTTAACTTACACGTCTTCAGTTTACACTACACTAAGGGGCTGTTTCACCATCCATTGATTGATTAGTGTTAACTGATGGTTAAATGTGATGCCGTCTCCGTCTATTCGAACAAAACAAATAGAGACGGGATCACATTAACCGTCAGTTAACACTAATCAATGGATGGTGAAACAGCCCCTAATTGTACTACAAAACTTATATTAACTTAGACTGTGTTATGCTAGCCAGTTCATAACACTGCGTTTGGCTCGGTTGAACGCACGTAGTCGCGGCGTCGCATCTTCAAACCTGTCACCGTCGGCCGCCTCATCTCCACAATCGTTCACTTCTCCCTCAAGCGCCGTACTCAATCGCGAAAGTGAATATCTATCTATATTTTTACCGTCCACTGAAATAAGCTGATCCACGTGGCTATTCCATTCAGATTTCAGTCCGACATCGACTTTATATGAGAGTGGACCCGTAATTTTTATAATTTTCCCCTCGATCCACTTCTCCCCTCTCGCTGTATAGTCGCGAGCCAACACCGCGTCTCCCACTCGGAACTGACGGTCGGTACCCTGCGAACGTGCAACTTTCCCGGCGCGTACGACGGCATCCGTGTCCTGCCGCAGCGCGTCCAGCCGGCTGCGCAGGCGCCGTCCTTGCAGCGCCACGGCCGGCGAAACACCCGTCGTCGCATGCTCACAGTTCCGATATTGAAAACAAAATTTATTTCAAGCCGCGTTTACATCCTCCTCATCGTGTAATGCGCGTTTAATCGCTTTTTTTATTGTTTTGACTGCGTTTTCAGCGGCCCCATTAGCTTGTGGTCTGTAAGGGGCCGAAGTGACATGTTTAATACAGTTATTACTACAATATTCGTATACAATACTCGTGAGATGTAAAAGGTGGTCCATTATCGGTTAAAAGCTGCGAAGGCAAACCGAAACGCGCAAAGATCGTTCGCAACACGCCGATCGTTGACGTCGCATCCGTGACCCGCATCGGTATCGCCTCGATCAACTACGAATGCGCGTCTACTAAGGTAACGCACCCCCGCACAGTGCACAGTCCACGAAATCGGCGTGTAGACGCTGCTAAGGGTGCAGCGGGAACTCCCAGGGGTAGGGGTGCAGCGCGGCGCGGCACAGCTCCTCTATGTCGCGGTCTAGGCCTTAGTGTAAGTTTTCGGTTACAAAATAAGTCTTGATCGCGTTCGCGTTAAAATCTCAATTTATATGGAAACACGAACAGCGCCTCTAGTGGAACGTTTGCGATGTTCGTGTTTCCATACTAGTGATGTAACGAATGTCATTTTTTGAACATTCGCGAATGCGAATATTCAGTTTTTCGTTTTGGCGCCAAATTGTCTATGGAAGAGAATGTCCGAAAATTACCCAGTTTATACGAACGCATCGCAAAGTAAATAAATAAATAAATAATATCAAATGATTAAGTGAAGACACTGAAGACTGATAATGTGATTACGAGCTTAAGTTATTTTTTTGTATAAAAAACATAAGAAATGAACGTATTTTAATATTATTAACCTATCTATTATCTAATAAGTGTATTTTTTTCTGATATTCATATTCGCAAAACATTCGCAGAAATTTTGCGAATGCGAATAATCGTTACATCACTATTCCATACAAATTGAGATTTTAACGCGAACGCGATCGAGACGTATTTTGTAACCGAAAACTTACACTTAAGGGCACAGGCCAGTAAACATAGCTAAGCGCTAATTTTTTCATTTTACCTATATGCCCTTGATTCATTTCCAGTAGAACCTTTTTGCGTAAGCTATCTGGAATGACGGACCTATATTTGTAAACAATGCAGCCTCGATCTACTATTAGCTCGTTCATTCTGTTAAAAAACGGGTTTTCTCCTTCGCAACGTGCTCCCGATGATGGCCAACCGAACATAATGTAACATTTAATTTTAGACACTAGGCGATCCCTTTCTACCTCTTTCGTAACGTCTTGAAAGAAATAGGCAGGTACTCCTCAACAATATTTAAATAATCAAATGATTCTGAAGAGGAACCCTGTTGAGCCAGCGGCAGCCACGATAGAGCATCAGCCGGACCGTTTATCCGCCGATCGAACGAACTCAATCTTGAAATCATACGCCGCTAAGCGAGCCGCCCATCTCTGGAGGCGACTAGCTGCCGTCTGGGGGATGCCCCCCTTCTCCCCGAAAATGTACGCCAGTATGGTGATCGGTACGCAGCGTGAAGCGCCGGCCGAAGAGGTACTGATGGCGCTTCATCACCCCAAATAGAACGGCGAGCGCCTCCGTGTCGAGCTGGCTGTAGCCGCGCTCGGGCGCGCTGAGCGTACGCGAGACGCAGCTGACGGCACTCAGTCCGTACGCGCTGCTATCCACCGCCAGCACCAGTTGGCGCCCCTCCTCGTAATGTGCCAGCACCCGCTCGCTCAAGAGGGTTCACTTCGCTTCGCAAAACGCCTTTTCGCATTTGAGGTCCCATTTCCAGTCTTCCTTCTTCAACAAATTGTAAAAGGGATGTAATAACGTACTCAAGTTTTGGATGAAACGGCCGTAATAGTTTAACATACCTACCTAAAAAACGTATCAATTGAGTCACGTTCTTCGATTGAGGCGCACTAGAAATGGCATCAAATTTTTTGGGGTCCGGCCTCAAGCCATCTTTGTCTATAACAAATCCTAGGTATCGGTCTTTCATAAAACTACATTTATTTAACTTAACAGTAAGTCCCGCATCCCGCAATCTCGCTAGCCCTTTCGAAACCAGCCGATACGATTGTGCGGGTTAATTACATTTGAATTTGACATGGATTGTACATAAGGTCCACTGTCATTATTCTTACATTTGAATTTTGAACTTGACATGGATTGTACATAAAGTCCATTATCGTAACTCTTTTCATACTCGGCTGGGTTCGAAAGGGCTAGTACAGTTTTTATATTTTTAATATGTTCCCTCATTGGAACCTGTGTGTGACACATCGAGTACTGCCTTTTCGCAACGTAACGTTTGGCAACCTGTTTCATTTCGCAAACTCTAAAACTGTAAATATTTCAGGATTTATTTCAGGGCCATCGTGTAGAACCCTTTAGATTAGGTTAGGTTAGTTTTATAAAAATACTGAAATATTTACAGTTTCAGAAATATTAAACAGTTGGGAAATGAAAAGTTGCGAAATGAAACAGGTTGCCAAACGTTATTCGCCGAAACATTAGTAAACCGTGATACATACATATATCGTGCAAGAAAACCACGCAATCAGGTACTCCGCGCAGCGTCTCCTCCATAATTTTTTGGTTTCTTTCTGGTATGCACGATAGCCCGTAAGGAGTGCAACGATACGCGAATGTACCTACGTGCGTGTTTATAGCTGTATAAGGTTGCTATTCCTCTACCAGTAAACACTGCTCGTATGCATGTCTTAAATCTATCTTTGTGAATTTCTCGCCAATACTAAGATTCGCAAATAACTCGTCTATTCGCGGCAAAAGAAGTTGCGCTTAAGCTTTGGATTAATCGTGACCTTATAATCGCCACAGATGCGGATCTCGCCATTGGCCTTAACTACTGGGACTATCGGGGTTCCGTAGTCCGAGTAGTCCAGCCGGTAAATAGATCTATCCGCCTCCAAGCGGGGCTAGTACGCGTTCGACCCTTTCGTCCGTTTAGCAAAATATTGGAAAAAATAATGCTGACGCAAATGATCTCGCATTTTAATACCCATAAAATCATGCATCCACAGCAGTTTACAGCAGTTTACAGTTTATTTTACGTTTACCCGCCACTAATTTAATTATAAATGACAAAACGTCACAAATAAAAGCTCATTACTGTAATGTATCTAATTCTCTTAGCACACATTACACAATAATTGCTATGTAACTGGTCTGACGCACAAGTTTCACAGCCGCTATTATGCACCTATCGGCTCACCTTTGGCGGAGTAAAGCCTGATTGTTCTAACCTAACCCGCAACCGCAACTCACGGCGGGTAACGGCCCGTGGCCCGGGGCGTTTTAATGCCATGCTAACAGTTGGAAGTACTCTAGTGTAAGGAGCGGTAAAGACTTGTGATATGATAACAGTCGATATTAGAATAACTTACTTTAACAGCAATATTATCAAACTTGTCAAAGTTGATTCCGGAGCTGATAGTGCTTCCAAAGATCTCGTCTTCGTTCTCAGTTGGTTCAGGAGGCACATAAGTGACTGGTGGCTTCTTGGGCTCGCCGTTCTCGTCTAGCTCGGGCTCCTCGCGTTCGCCACGCTCTCCATCGCGGTCACCGCGGTCGCCTCCGCCACCGCGCCCGCGGCCGCCTCGGCCACCGCGGCCCCGGCCTCTACCCCGCTCGCCTCTGTCTCCTCTGTCGCCGTCATCACCTTTTATAACAATTAGCACTTTAATACTTGTTGAACACCAGCAACGTCTAAAGATATCAAGACTGGAGGCCGTATTGCCTAACGTTTTTGACGCTCGCGATCGCAATCAAATGACTTGATTGTAATCGCGAGCGCCAGAAACGTTAGGCAATACGGCCTCTGGTGCCTACAACGCCATCGGCCTAAGTATGTCTTTTGAACCTCAACACAACGTGCAGTAGCGACCTAGGTACGTGGGTGCTTGAAGTTAAAATCCGCTTTTGGCATTATGACTTGGCGTGCGGTGATGACTTTTGTATGCTACAAAACAGTACCTAGCGTGAAAAGGGTTAGGTATAAAACCATACCTTTGTGTGGTGATTTAGTATATTTTCGCAGTTCCTGTTATGAAATCTCGACAAAATTAGACTGGGATCAATATAGAAATACATAACTCCATGTGGTTAATCTTTAAGTAAAAAATTATAACTTACTAAACACTCAACAAAAATTATGTAAAAATTTAAATTCATACATAAACCACCTTTCATATTTTTATAGTCTTTAAAACAGAACTAAAACAATTAGGTACTTTGCTCACCCGCGACCTTACGCGACTTAAGGTCGCGGGTGAGCAAAGTATTTGTTTATTGATATGGACCTCCGCAAAGTAACGCCTGATTCAATAAATTCTTTAAAACTTGTCATTCATCTCAGTGAACAAAACAAAGAGACACAATTCCAAAGAAAAATGTAACATGAATGTTTCAATGAGTTGAAATTTCAAGTCTGTTAAAGAACTTGAGACAGTAAACATGAACCCCCACTTAAGAAAAGTAAAATACATCCATACCTACCACGACCAAGATCAGCTTTGCTTCAACTTGCATACCTACATCCAATCCAACAATCTTTCACAGGCCGTCAAACACTATACCATTTAACACTTTAAAAAAATCGGCCAAGAGCGTATCGGACACGCCCAAAATAGGGTTCCGTAGCCATTACGAAAAAATTAAGTAATATTTTTCTAAGGATTTCGTATTTTATACGGAATCTTCCAAGTTTAGGTATATTTTATACCTTACGCTGCTATTTACTCATAAGCTACTAATAATTCTCAAGCAAACTTAGCCGTTATAGTTTTCCTTGGAAGTTTGATATACTGAGTACCATCCTGAATTTTTTCAAATTTTTCCACCCACCGGTATAGATTTTAGAGCGGGGGACGCTCGATTTTAATGAAAATTTGCACTTTAAAGTTGAATATTTCGCAAACAAATTACTGAATCGAAAAATCGTCTTAGCAAACCCCTAATGGTTAAAATACCTATACAACGATACCCCACACTATAGGGTTGGATGAGAAAAAAAAAATCACCCCCACTTAACGTCTATGGGAGGTACCCTAAAAAAAAATGTTTTTGAATTTTTAATTGTACTATTTTGTCGGCATAGTTTACCTATATATCCGTGCAAAATTACAGCTTTCTAGCATTGATAGTCCCTAAGCAAAGCCGCGGACGGACGGACATACAGACAGACAGACATGGCGAAACTATAAGGGTTCCGTTTTTGCCATTTTGGCTCCGGAACCCTAAAAACTGAATTGTTAAAACTACAAAACCACTTGAGATGATTTATTTATCCATTCCCAAGAATAGTTTATTCCAAACTTCAAGTTATAGTGGTACCAAATAAACATATCTTATCTTAGTTATTTGTATAGCACACAAGACTTTTTACACAGACAAACTCCAAAATAAATGCTAAAAATATAAAATTGTAAGTACATAAATTGTGATCATCAAAAATACACATGGACGACCCAAGTACCTAATATCTATCTAACCATTGGTAGCCGTAACCAGCCTTACCTTTAACCCTTTACCAGGCCAAGGGATATATTCCACCCACATCTTATATCGGTAACCGTAGTCAGGTTTTAACTCCAAACCACCTACAAAATATTTTGTCAATCCCTGAAAATATTATTTTATGATCTTCATTCACAACACGCTTCTAAATTGCGTAATATATCTTTGGCCGCCCATTAAATTCACTTGAACGCTAATTTCAGTAAACTACGGATAAATTGGAACACTTTCCATAATTTCTATGAAACAGAAGTACAATAGGTCGAACAATTTTTTGATATTTTGTAGATTTTTGAGTGTTGAAAGCTATGTAATCGTAACCATTGCTAATATTCATGCATTATTGTGTATGACCAGAATTAGGATGTGGATTGACATTATCCCATGGCCTTGCAAACGAAAATTGCCCATTCAGCGATTTGAGGTTTTTCAAATGCCTTATTAATGTCTAAATGCTTACGTTTTTTAAGGAAAAACTAATGTAACATATAGATAAACTCTTACTCTGATGTATAGCGGTGATTTCCATTTATTTCCGTCAGCGATTTTTTTTTGCCAAATTATTTTGTTAGTGAGGTTTTACAAAAATACGCGTCAGAGCTGTCTTTCATGTGAAATATTTCCATTATAACCCACCACAAACAGTGTAACTTTAGTATTTTATAATAGGAAATATAGTCTTTTAAGACATAGGGTCATCATATGTATCAAAATATTAGTTATTATTATTCAAATACCATTCTTCAAAGGTCTAAATCGGTCTACTTCATCATTTTTTATCTCATTTGTTGTGATGTATTTGCCAATAAAACAATTTTATTATAAATCTACAGGAAATGTTTAGTCTGTAATATTTTTTCAGCGCATAATAATAGCTCATTTAATTTTGACAATTTTCTAAACTTGGGTCCTAAATCGATTATATAACCGCGCGCGTTAATAGTTACGACTCAGAAAGCGCCGGGCTCCCCAAGGAACGGACGTATCGCTCTGCGCTCTCCGCAAGGTTAACAACCTTTACTGCAAACACCCGATAGTTATAGCGTGTCCGCAACTGCTTGATACTTGATAAGTAATTTTACATGTTAAAATAAAGTTTAAAATTTTCGCAATTTTCACTCAAACTAATACGGGTAGATGCATTTTACATTTCACAAGCATTTATTTAACTTGCCATATTAGTATGTATGTTAGTATGAGTGTGTAAGTATTAACTAAATTTGACCCACTTCCCGATTTTTGATTGAGATGACACTGCGTGCATGTGTGAATAAAATGACAATGTAATATTCTTATTATGACATGAAGCTGATCTGATGATGGAGCTGGAAGGTAACCACAAGAACTCTGTAATAAAACGACATAACCCATCGAATTTGGACTCATTCGATTTGTCTTGACGAGTCCTAGGTGGTAACCAGGGACAAAAGTACAGTCAGCAAAAAAATATTGTATTAAAAAAATAAAATGTAACTTAAAGTCATTAAAGCTTTTATTTAACTTGCCCTGTTAGTATGTTTGTTTAGTATGATAGTGAGTATGATATAAAAGTAAATAAATATTGTTGTACACTAAAAATCTTATATTCTTAGATATGGGCAATAAACGAAAATCATTTGGGATGAAAAAACACAGTACTGTTAACACAGTATGAGCTGCTTAGAAAAGGTTATTCATCATTATTAATTACCATTACTGTAAATCCAAGATAGAAATATAGTTCCATAAATATATTTTTTTTGTTAAATTCACCCAAATCGGAATTAAGGTTACTGTAAAATTACTGTTTTTGGTTTTAAGATAGCATTTTTTTATCAGGTACTATACTACCATTAAAAGGTTATTTACCAATACTAATTCCCATTACTGTACATTCAGGATCAATAATAAATACGTTTTTGTGTTAACTTAATTCAATTCGGATTTATGATAACATTACTTTCTTGATTTTAAGATTGCATTTATTTTCAGACGGAAAATAGAACAGGCTGAAATGTCGAATATACTAATCATGAGATTTTCTATAAGTCCCAATATGTAAAATGTATGATGCATTTTCAACTTAAAAAATAAATAGATTTTGCCACAATTTTATTCAGTAATAATACTTTTGTCTAGTTTGCACAGTATTTCATTAGGTACGTACCAAGTGAAATCATATAAAATGAAGATTATTGTTTATTAAACATTCCAGGATACTACTCAGTTTTGATAGACTGTCTCCGAACATGTACGATAGCTAATGAAATTCCTGTTACTAAAATGTCATTGGACTCCGTAGTCCATTAAATTAGACGCCTTACGCATTGTTAATAATCTACTCCCAGAGAAGTCGACTCCATCTTAAAACCCTCGCTTCGCTCGGGAGTTAACGCACGACACCCTCGCTGCGCTCGGGAGTTAAATCTGGAGTCCTTCGTTACGCTCAGGATTCAATACCGTACCCATGAGATAATAAAGTGCTTTATTCCCTTTAATCTACTAATAGTATTTTATGCAATTGTTACATAAAGAGGGGTCTTGAAACCATAGTGTGGGTTAACGATAGCAGCGAAGTGAATATCGTTATAGCATCACACGAGTGTTTTAAGGCCTAATTATGTAAAATTTCATACAATATTTTATATACACACATTATCGCCGAAATATAATATTATATATATATATATGGGGATTTCGGAATTTCTCGTTTAAAGGTATTAGATGAAAATAATTATGAGCAATGATGATGAAATATTCATTTATTTACTAAGTATTACGTGCCCTCACACAGTATACCATCATATGCGTGAGAAACATTGAAACTAAATATTTTGCGCGCACTGAAAAATTAAATTTTTATTGCCAGCTTTTTTTACTGACTGTAATTTTTATATGTTGTTGCCATCTAGGGCCAAAGTACTTGTCAAGACGAATCAAACGAGCCCAAAGTCGATGTGGTTATATAGATTTATTACAGAGTTCTACGGCCACCTTCCAGCTCCATCATCAGATCAGGCTTCATAAATCATAATAATATACTGCATTGTCATTTGATTTACACACGTATGTAAAATTTAACTTAATCTGAAAACGCATATTTAGTCAAGTTTAGCTTCCTAAATTTTTATCCATACCTACTATAACTAACATACTAACAGGGCAAGATAAGTAAAAAGCTTGTGAGTAATAAAATAAATTAAGTTAAGGAATAAAAACATTTATATCGCAACAATTTTTTTTCTTAATTTTACTACGACGGAAAATGTACAACGATCAAGATGTGTTTAATGTTTCGGCAACGCTCGCATCGTACGCACACAGCAAACGTTGTAGTGTGCGGGCGAAACACGGGCCGCGGGAACGAGATCGCGCCAGTGACGAGTTGGGACAAAATGTTTGCGCGCTCTTAAAAGTAAGTACCTTAAGAATAATATATTATGACAAGTTAAATTCTAATTAAACATATTTCAGGCTC
>NC_133485.1:7693342-7729246 GCF_025370935.1 Choristoneura fumiferana | reverse complement strand
TAATTTCTTGTTTTTTATTTATTTCAATGTCATGTTTGAGAAAAGCATTATACAAGCCTCGGCCGAACGTGGGTTGCCGGCTGCATCCCTATCCGGCCTATCCCTATAGCAGGAGGCTCGGCCGTCTATACCTGCTTGGCCGGCAACCCCCTACTTCCCGGCCTATACAGTAATGTACTATTTCTGTTCTGTGTACGTACCTATGTAACAAGGCTGATCAAGCCTTGTTAATTCTTAACCTCTTCCTCATTTTTTTATGTCAAAATTCATTCTCAGCTCAGCAGCCGTACTATAAAGACGTGCTAAAATATCTTATTATTTTGACATTTTACCTATTTGATCACTAATCATAACAGTTCTCACAGTGCAGTGAATTAGTGTTTTTATAACCAGTTTTATCTCACAGTTTTACTTAACCCTATACGAGGGGCACACTAAAATGATCGGGAATAGAATATTTCGGATTGAGTTACAATAAAACCTTTTTTAGAATTTGAATATGGCCTCTTAGAACCTTAATGACATTCAAACAATTAATTTTTTTTTTTAAAACAAACTGTTGGTTTAAAGTTGACATGTCGTTAACAGAAATGGAGCCACGCGTGAACATTTCCGTGCCATAATCAAGTAGCGGAATTTCTCATAGCAAAAATCAAACGTCAAAGGAATTGAACATAAGTTTATCGACTATCGATAATATTCAGTAATTAATAAAACAGAACAAAACATTACATTTGAAATTTACCACGAGCTTTGCGGTGAAGGAAAACATCGTGAGGAACCTGCACAAACTGCGAAGCGATTCAATGGTGCGTGCGAAGTTCCCAATCCGCACTGGGCCGCGTGGGAACTATGGCCCAAGCCCTCTTGTGCTGAGAGGAGGCCTGTGCCCAGCAGTGGACGTATATAGGCTGGGGATGATGAATAAAACAGGAATAATAAGGTACTTTTAAAATAGCGCTTTTTAAGTAAGTTACAATTGAAATATAAAGAGCTTGAGCTGCTTTAAATTAATTTACATTTAGAGCAGTATGACGTTGAAGAATCTTTATTTTAAATAAGTAAGGGATGTTTTTTAATCCATTTGTAAATCGTTTTTCTTTTAGGATTAACCATTTTAATAACACGGGAATGACTAAGAAAAACTCAAGTGACATAAATGTCATAATATGTGACGTTGACGCGATTTATTTTATTTTAATATGGAGATGAAAGTCTCTTATCAAAGAGGTCAAATGTTACAGAATATTGTTACAAGGCGATAACAAGAAGAGTCGATTCGATAACATCGATAACTGGAATAATCGATAAAACTTATGTTCAATTCCTTTGATGTTTGATTTTTGCTATGAGAAATTCCGCTCCTTGGCCATAATTTATCACAATTTTCGTCGCGGCTTATCTCAAGATAAATGTCTCAGCGAACTTGTTTCGATTTATGATGTTGAAGCACAGTCAAACGACAATATACCGCTGGTATGTCGAGTTCCGATTCCGACGCGGTCATGTGTCGCTCAGCACTGTTCCTTCTGCAGGTCGACCAAGAACAGCGGTCACGTCTGAAAACATCGCAGCTGTGCAACTATTATATAGATGATAGTCATGTGACATACGAGGCCGACACTGAAAGTTTTTAGAACTGGCCACATGTAAACAATATAATAAAAAGTAAGTTAACATTTTGAAAATGGAACTCTGCCAATATTATTGAGTATGTGTTTCATTTATTTGTCATTTGTTTTACGATTTGGCGGCAAATTGGAAATTGTCTGTGTCACGTCAACATGACTTTAATGCGAGAAAAATTTCGTGCAATGATTTTTTTAACCCCCTTATTCATAAAACTTAACAAGCCTATGTTAACTAACAAATGCTTTGTCCCTTTCTAATAAATACAATGTCGAAGTGACAGATAAGGACAAACTAATTTTAGCGGCATTTTAACTAAAATAGGTTTGATTGTCGTTTATGAATAAGGGGGTAAGACTTTCGATGTCATTTAAGTCAACAAGAAAGCTATGATAGACTTCGATTGGCCTTTCACAATGAAGCCCCATCTCATGCGACCATTTCAACTGGTTTAATGAGTTTAAACGTGGTCGCACTAATCTCACCGATGACACAGCCGATGATCTGCGTGAGGGACGGCCTTCTACGGCGACGACTGAAAATAACATCAGTGTTGTACGGCGTATGATAGAGACTGACAAAAGAGTGACGTATCAGCAGATTCGGACAAGCTTAGGCATCGGTATGAGTGAAGTGCATAAAATCCTCCATGTATCGGAATGACTGCAATTCAGTCGATATTACATAATGAGCTGTGTGTAAGAAAGCTAGTTTCCCGCTGGGTTCCCCACAATTTGTCTGAAGAGCAAAAGGCGGCTCGTGTAGATTGCTGCCGGAATACTCTGCAACGCTTCAACGGAGGGAAGTCAAATGCCGTTTATAATATCGTCTCAGGTGACGAAGCATGATTTATTCATACGAACCTGAAATAAAACATCAGTCAGCAGTTTGGGTCTTCGAAGACGAGGTCAAACCAACGAAAGTGGTTCACTCCCGCAGCGTATCAAAGAAAATAAATGGTCGCTACGATTGTCTCGAAAAAGGGGCATGTTGCTACAATTCCTTTACAGGAACGCAGAACGGTTACAGCCGAGTGGTATATCGCGGTTTGTTTGCCAGAAATGATAGCCGAACTCCGAAAAAATAACCCGAAACGTCGCATCATCTTACATCACGATAATGCGAGCTCCCATACGGCTCGGAAGACGAATGATTTTTTGAAGCAGGAAAACATTGAGCTGATGAGCCATCCTCCGTACAGTCCTGACCAGAGCCCAAACGCTGCTGCAGGACCACATGCACATGCACGTTGCGGCGCCTGCTGCGGGAGGGGAGGGCGGCTCTACCAATAGCAAAGCCTAAGGTATCGCCAATATTTGGAACAATTATATATTTTTTTCTTTTAGAAATATAAAAATTTACTCGCAAATGTGATGAAAAACATTGTATGTCGCACGGGCAGTACTAGAATTACGAACATCGACTCATTAAAGCCCTGTCTTCGACTTCGGGCTTCTAAATAGACTCTCGTTCGTAATTCCTTATTTACCGCCTTAAGAAACAATGTACTATTAGCTATACCGTGCATGTGGTTTTTCTTATTCCCGATCATTTCAGTGTGCTGTGCCCCTCGTAACAGACTTTGAAGGCACAATTTTGTAAGTCCTACAACATTTATAACTCTTTTATTTTACAAACTTCCAAATTTATTAGTTTTTATACTAAGTTGGTTTTTGTATACAATCTTTGAACATCATCTCTCCTGCCTTTACTTCGACTTACCTCATCATCTGTCGCTTCGCATCGCGACACCTATATTCATATGCCACGCCACAAGTACATGTGATATTTTGCTGTATTGAATCTACATTCCACTTATAAAAATAAGTAATTCGGACTGCATTCAGCGATTTACTTGAAAATTGCCTGCCTCATCCAGGAATTGACACAAAAAATACAAAATAAAAAGACTAAGAACTACTAATTACTTCACAGTAATATTTTAATTTGAACGCAGATATTCAAAATGTGTTCGAATTTCGAACATACCTAACATGTTTGGAATTTGAATTTGGAATACCTACGCGTAATATTTCTTAAGTTATGGACTAACTAAACTACGCGATGGCTGTACTTGCGTACAATACAGCTTAAATAATAAATATCACAAGTAGGTATATTTCTGTAATGTATACCGTACTTTGACTGCGCCGAAATAAGTGAGCCCACTCGTTAGGAATCATGACCATGACAGAAAGTTGTGCTGGCAATTACCGTAGATATATCTAAATTTCTAATCTTTGTAATTAGTAGGGTGGTGGGTGGTCAACTAACGTATTATTGCTACGACTGAGGTTAAGACAATAAAACGTCTAGTACTGTAAATCATAAGTGATCATTTAATAAACCTCTTACTAATACAAAACAAAAACGAGGTTCTTAACAAATCGAGTACAAATTTAACATTTTTAAACTAACAGTTTAGGTAAGTAAGTACTCTTACAAATTTGGAATTTCCGAAGTCAACCAAAAAAAAATAAATACTTAAATTCGTTATTATTGCCTAAGCAAATCTAAACCTAACTATTTGAACTGTTTACTGCCCATGGCCAGTGATAAGGTGCTTTACGTGGTGGCATACTGATGGCCCATTGGCCCAACTTCGAATGAACAATTCCAGATAAAAGACGCTAGGATTAATTGGATGAACCCTACGAATTGGTACCCGCTTTTTTAGCCCTTTGCTACGCCCTGCTTACATGAGGCGAAATTACTGCACAAGTCTTGTCGAATTTATATCCCACTCACATGGCTTGCGCGAGTAGGATAGAATTACGCTTGCAATTTTACTAGTACGCGTTTACAAGGGAGAGGGGTTCGATCATGACTCATCAAAATATTACCCTGCTACACCATCATTCAGGACCTACACTTATTTTTAAATCATCACAGACTACAAAGACACATTCTAACATTTAAAGATAACTTTGTACATGTAAAAGCCAAGAATTTTTAACCGCCACATAGGTTATTTTACACTGGGACTTTATACAAAGTGAGATTCCGTACAGTAGATTACTAATTATGATTATATAAAAAGCCGACGAAAGAATCAGAGTCAACAATTAGAAGAGTCTGATATATGGTACTTTACAAAATCTAGATAAACCTATATTATAACGCAACTATATTAAAATTTAAACTGAACAACTTTAATAATAACATCACAGAAAGGCTGGGCTTTAATAAAAATAACTAGTGTGACAAGATAGTCTGAAGAAAACAAAAACTTAAGGACAGTTCTCAACTTAAAACTACTGAAAAAAAAAAACATTGCAATCTTATACTCACTATGAAGTATAAGTACAACAAAATTATACCGGTGTCATTACAAATCATGTACTGTTTGTTCTATTGATGCTGGAATATGTGGCGTTATCTGGAAACGGGTACCTTGTTGTCGGTTGTAGTTTCCGAGATAATCGCGTTCAAAGTAAAATGTCGAAAAAAATCGTTATTTCTGTTTTTACTCTTTATTAATAAGCAAGGTCTAAATTTTAATTTGACAGAGACACAAGTTTTTAAATCCATTTTTTATGAGTTAAAACATCCCTTAAAGTTTAGTAAGAAAGGTACCTTATTGTCTGTGCCGCTCTTGAATGCTTTCTGTGCGCTCGGTATCGGTTTGGAAGACGTATCGGACGTCGGTACTTTGTCGGCGCGTCATCATCATTATCATCATCATCCCAGCCTATACGTCCCACTGCTGGGCACAGGCCTCCTCTCAGAATGAGAGAGCTTGGGCAGTAGTTCCCACGCGGGCCCAGTGCGGAGCTTGTCGGCGCGTAAAAAAACGTCAATCAGAATCATCATAAAATGCGTTTAATTAGAGTAAGGTAAATCATCAATAACTGGCCACCATCAGGCATTAGCCAGTTAGGGCCTTATCACACTAGCAATTTGCGGGCGAGTTGAAAGCGAGGCGAGCGCGCAGGTAGTTCGCTTAAAGCGCGTAACGATTTCACCGCGAGCACGCAACGATATCGCCGCGAGCGCGCAACGATGTCGCTGCGAGTTCGCTGCGTTAGCGTTTTTGGCGCTAAAGCAGCTAACTCGCTACACGCTCGCAGCAGCGCGCGCGCACGCGGCGATGTCGTTGCACGCTTGCCTCGCTTTCAACTCTCCCGCAAATCGCTAGTGTGATAAGGCCCTTATTGACGATTTACGCCAATTTCTTTTTCTTTTTTTATTATTGGACTGGATGGCAAACGAGCAAGTGGGTCACCTGATGGTAAGAGATTACCACCGCCCATAGACACCTGCAACACCAGGGGCATTGCAGATGCGTTGCCAACCTAGAGGCCTAAGATGGGATACCTCAAGTGCCAGTAATTTCACCGGCTGTCTAACTCTCCACGCCGAAACACAACAATGCAAACAAATAGCAGTTTTCACGGCAGGATTAGCGAGCAAGATGGTGGTAGCAATCCGGGCGGACCTTGCACAAGGTCCTACCACCTGCAGGTCTTTAGAGGTTGATTTATAATAATAATAATAATAACGATTAATAGTTACAACTACAAATAAAAGCATTTTTTTAGATCTTATTCTTAACTATGTCACTAAACATTTTACGTCCGACAATAAGGTACCTTTTCAAATACGTTAATCATCTAGTGTTTTTTGAGACAAAATTATAGGTTTTTGGTAAGAGTTTTAATACTACAGTGTACTTAAATTAAGACTATTAAAATTAATCGTAAGTTATTAGTCGTTTTCAAATGATATCAATTCATATCATTAAATATTTTACCACCGACGATAAGGTACCTTTTCGAAAATATATAGTGATTGTGCCAACTTTTTACTAAACTTTACCTTGAATTCTGAGACTGAAAAAACTAGTTTTTCAGATTGTCGAGTTAATTTGGTCTCATTTGGCTATGTTTTAGCGTATTAAATATAATGACCCGGATAACTCACGTCTTAAATCGAGTTTAGCTCGACTTGTTTTGGGCTAATCCGTAGCCCTTCGCCGACCTAAACTCGATTTAAGACGTGAGTTATCCGGGTCATTATATTTAATGAGTTAGTCTCACGGTAGTTTCATGTTTTAGCGTACTAAATATAAACGTTTGTTGATATTGACTGTTTAATTACATTAGTAAACCACAAAGTTATATTTGTTAAAGTATTTTTTTATATAATAAACAACGTTAATTCAAAACGGAGTAGTTCTTATTTAGTGTCCAATTACGCATTATATTTTTTCATTTGATAAAATCCAATGGAAATATACTATAAATAGAAAATTAAGTAAAAAAAAATCCATCAACCTTTTTTTTTCTTTATGCACTTTGGCAAGGTAAACTATAGGAAAACAGTTGTTCAATTACAAAATTGTTCTTGAAACCTGAAAGCCCGTACAATCTACTCCTCAAATAGCATCTTATCTAAGTAACTTCCAACAACAACATACTTTTATTGGGTGTATAAGTTTGAATTCAATTTTGTCATAATCACCTTTTCTGGCTTTTGAGGTTCAACAATTTTTTTTTAAATATCTATTAAACCTACATGCATGTTTCTTACATGGTTCGATAGCTAAATGTATGTAGATTATGGGGATATCAATAACTCAATACCGACAACAAGGTACCTTTTCCCAGATAACGCCACATATAATCTTAAAATTATGTAATTGCTTATTCCTAAAATACTTGTCAATATAGTGGCAGTCTTTTTGTTATGACGGTAGCTTAATAACTATAGTTTCCTTATTATTTAGTAGTGTTTTAAACGTTAATCCGTCAACGGATTAATTGTTCTTTCTACGTGTTGTATTTACTAAGCATAGCTTAAACATTCACAGCGGCACCAGCACCAATAAATCAATGTCCACATCAACAGCTCCTGCCTACCATTCTTCGTCTGGCTCCTGGCCTCCAGAGACCGCAGCAGACGCGTCATTGAAATTCTAGAATAAAAAAAAATAGCATTAGACTTCGTTTCCATCAGAGATGTACGAACGAAGTAGCTGAACGGTGCGCGGATGTGAAACGCGACTGTTTCCACCTGAGATGTGTGAGGTAGCTGAGAGGTTAGAGGATATGTAGTGGGCTCTTTTCAAATAAGCAAGCGGGGTGCGATGAGGTGGGAGCGGAGCACGCGCGCCACTGGCCGCTACCACGAATAGTAACTGAATACTTCGTTGAAGCCATGGTGGCCTAGTGGTTTGACCTATCGCCTCTCAAGCAGAGGGTCGTGGGTTCGAACCCCGGCTCGCACCTCTGAGTTTTTCGAAATTCATGTGCGGAATTACATTTGAAATTTACCACGAGCTTTGCGGTGAAGGAAAACATCGTGAGGAAACCTGCACAAACCTGCGAAGCGATTCAATGGTGCGTGCGAAGTTCCCAATCCGCACTGGGCCCGCGTGGGAACTATGGCCCAAGCCCTCTTGTTCTGAGAGGAGGCCACAGCACAGTGGGCACAGGCCCAGCAGTGGGACTAGGGATTGCAGTACCGGTACTGAAACCGAATTTGTATTTCCCGGTACTGGATCTACTCCAGTACCGGGAAATACCGGGAAATTCGATACTTTCGGTACTAGAGGAAAAAATGTGTTAAATGCTTGTTATGCGTTAACTAAAACGTTAAAAATTGTTTTATAGAAGTTTAATAAATAAAATATGAATCACTGAAATTACCCTCCCTCTGTAACTCAATTATTGAGCATCTTCAACCCTTGCTTGGCTCAAAGCGCGAAGCTGCCCTTAGAGACGGTACTTATGCATCCCAATCCCGATACCGGAATAGCGCTTCGCAATAGCAAAGCAGTCCTTCAGCGAAGTGTGCGGTACTTTGCCAATACGTACTGGTCTAATCTCGGTCGCACCATTCAAATTTGTGCAGATAAGGGAAATATTAGCGGTGTTTATGAAGGTATCAAGCAGGCCCTTGGTCCCGTCATTAAAAAGTCACAAAATCAGCTCAAGTGTGGAAAAAGTCCTGGCGGTGACGGCACCCAAGCCATGTGCGACGCTAACATCGTCACCTTATACAAAGGGAAAGGTGATCGCGGCGACTGCAACTGCTACCGCGGTATTGCCCTTTTAAGCATAGTTGGTAAACTTTTTGGTCGACTCGTCTTGTGTAAAATCCAAAAACTTGCAGAACGCATCTATCCTGAGGCGCAATGGTGTTCGCTCCCAGCGATCCACAGTAGATACGATCTTCATACTTCTTCAGTTACAGGAGAAGTGTAGGGAGCAGAACACCCCTCTTTACGTCGCTTTCGTTGACCTTAACAAAGCGTTCGATACAGTAAGCAGGGAAGGTCTTTATTCTGCGCTCGAGAGCATTGGGTGTCCGCCAAAACTTCTAAGCCTGGTAAAGTCATTGCACGAAGGCATAAAAGAGTTTTAGATTACAACGGCAACACATCGGAGCCGTTTGATGTTCGCAGAGGTGTGCGTCAGGGCTGCGTTCTGGCTCCTACCTTGTTCAGAATATAGTTCGCACTAATATTAGGTACGAACAGCTTTCGGTGATACCGAACGGGGTATTCATCTGCACCCGAGGGGGCGACGGAAAGATGTTAAATATCTCTCGCCTCAAATCCATAAAACATCGTGAGCATTTACAGCTTGATAAAAGTTAAAAATATTAAAATTATTATATATTTTTGTGGTACCGGAATTCCCGGGAAATGAGTTTCGTTTCCCGGTACTGAGGGCGATGAAATTTCCCGGGAATTCCCGGGAGCAATCCCTAAGTGGGACGTATATAGACTGGGATGATGATGATGATGACTTCGTAACACATCCCTTGGAACACATACCTCGCACATCTCTGGTGGAAATGCAGCCTTAGTAAATGTGGTACCTTGCTACCATACTCAGGTTACTTCTGGTTTGAATACACAATGGCATAAACAATGGTTTAGAGAACATTAACGTGGAGCATTAACTTGACATCCCTGAGTGTGGCTGTGAGACGAGATCAAATTTGTACAAAATTTACATAGGATTTAAACTCTGTACCTGGTATCCATCTGTCCACTTTGCAAAGAACAAAAATGTTATTAAATTTTAGTAAAAGAAATTCCAAGGAAAGTACAAGGAGTGCTATGCTACCAGAAAACAGTGTCATTTTTATACATATTATATGTGTGACTTATTCTATGTCGTTTTGTATTTTGATTCTATTAGGGGTATCATTATGAATTAAATTTAACTGTAGGCGTTTTACCCCCAAAACAGAAAAAACAAGAGTCAAGCAGGCGCTTTGCGTGTGCCACTAGTATGCGGAGTTCCACTCAACGCGAGCCAATCCGCTGCAGAGGCTTGTGAGAGACGCTTGTCCGAACAAAAAAAAATACTGTAAGAAATATGCGTTACTGTACCATTTCTGAATGCAAAAATGATAGCCTCATCAAAAACATCACCCATAGTGGCCAAGTTTGTATCATCGTGCATCGGTAAGTATTATTTCAGTTTAATTTTGCAAGTTTCTAACCCTTAAATGCATATTGTTGCCAAATGTCTACAGAACATTAGACAGCTCACAGATGTTTAAAAAACCGGCCAAGAGCGAGTCGGACACGCCCAAAATAGGGTTCCGTAGCCATTACGAAAAAATTATGTAATCTTTTTCTAAGAATTTCATATTTTATACGGAATCTTCCATAGTTTAGGTATATTTTATACCTTAGGCTGCTATTTACTCTTAAACTACTAATAAGTCTCAAGGAAATTTAACCGTTATATACCTTTTATATACCTAGTTTGATATACTTACTACCATCCTGAATTTTTTCAAATTTTTCCACCCACCGGTTTAGATTTTAGAGGGGGGGGGAGCTCGATTTTAATGAAAATTTGCACTTTTAAGTTGAATATTTTGAAAACAAATCGCTGAATGGAAAAGTCGTCATAGCAAACCCCTAATGGTTTTAAAGGACCTATCCAACGATACCCCACACTATACGGTTGCATGAGAAAAAAAAAATCACCGCCACTTTACGTCTATGGGATACCATTAAATTTTTTTTTTAAATTTTTTTATTGTACCATTTTGTCGGCATAGTTTACATATATATTCGTGCAAAATTACAGCTTTATAGCATTGATAGTCCCTGAGCAAAGCCGCGGACGGACGGACAGACACACCGACATGGCGAAACTATAAATAAATATAAAATATCAAATAAATATCATGGGACACTTGACACCAATTGTCCTAGTCCCAAACTAAGCAAAGCTTGTACTATGGATACTAGGCAACGGATAAACATACTTATATAGATAAATACATACTTAACTTCATATTAAACATACAACATACGAGAACAAACATTCGTATTATTCATACAAATATCTGCCCCGGCCGGGATTCGAACCCGGGACCTTAATCTTCGTAGTCAAGTTCTCTAACCACTCTGCCATCCGGTCGTCATAAGGGCTCCGTTTTTGCCATTTTGGCTCCGGAACCCTAAAAAGGCATTAAGTGCCTGAACGCACCTTTATACCAAACTTCAATTATTGGACTACGGAAATAACTGGCAACACTAAAATCTGCGTATTTTTTATAATTTAGTTTTTTTTTTATTTTTAAAAAATAAAAGCTGGATTTTTTTTTTCTAGATCATACATCCAATTAATTAAGCATTAACATTTATTTCTACCAAAAATAAAAAATCATGCATTTATTGCATGGGCTAATTCTATTCCGTAAGAGATTATTAGCCATGTCATGTATGATACAAAGAAGAGTACTCTTTCGAATAAAAAAATAATTTTGAAAATCGGTCCACAATTGACGGAGTAATCAGTGAACATACATAAAAAAAAAAAACATTGGAATGTAGAACCTCCTCCTTTTTTGAAGTCTGGTAAAAATAAACTTTACTTAAAAATTATAAGGTCGGTTTTTGTCTGTGTCGTAAAACGATGCGGTTCGAGAATTTTCACTATTAAACTATACATATATTGACCTCATATAGATGTTTCTTTTTTATCATACTTTAGTTTCGCTAGTCACTGCATGTGGCAGCACATACCTGTACAATACACTCCTCCTGTTGCGTGGTTTTTAAGTCTTTTTTTTATTTATTTATTCTCATTAACAGCTCAAAGCTGTCGAATCGAAGAACAGCATATTGTTAATGTATTCCGCGAAAAAAAAATCTATTGAAAATACGTACGCAGGTATAGCGCGCAATTGGTGTACTTACTCTGACGTCGCTGCCGCCATATTTGTTGCCCTGGTAAGTGGCAGTGCCTCCTCCTTGCAAGAAGTCTGGTATGGGTTGGTCGGCTTGCCGTAGAATTTTGGCCAAATCAGCCGCTAAGCCCGCATCCTAAAAATTTCAAAATTCAAATTAAATTCACTACCACAATTACACCAAAACAATAAAATGTTTAGTGAAGAAAAAAATAATCATTTGAGAATTGAATTTAGTAATTTTTTAAATATCTATAAAACTTTGCTCTATGCTATGCAGTAGATAAAGCGTTACTTTTGTGCGACGTCACATGCTAATATTTCATTTACTGTCTAATCTTGAATTTCAAACCTTTGTTTTATATAACCGTCCGATCCGCCCAAGCTTTGATTTAAAATAAAAAAATAGTCAAACACCGTATGCAGACGATTGAGGACAGTTTTAAAGGTGCGCTTACACGGGCAAATTTTTTTAAGCGATAATTGCTCGGCAACCCGTATGGATCAATCTGGAGTAATTAGTGGAGCGATATGCAGCAATTTCAAAAAAATGCGGCAATTGTTTCTGCAATATTGCTTCTAATTGTTAGATATATTCCATATTGCTCATGTCGCTGATACGAATTGCGGAATATATCCAGTGGGTACAGAAATTCAAGTCAATTTGTTTTCTATCTCCAGCACACCAGCGAGCGGCGGGCAGTGTTGCACCTCCTCTTAGTGTTTAGTTATGTGAATTTGTCTAGTGAAATTTAATATGAAATTAAGTCTATGAAGTTAACAGGAAAATGCTGTCATGTATTTTATATGTAGTTTATTTTTCTAGACATGTATTAAAAAGAAATATGTAATTTATTTCAGATAACTATGATCCATAATTTGTGTGCAACATTACATATTCATCAGCAAGACTTAACATAAAATAACCTAATTATTAAAAATAAAATCAATTTAATTAAAATTAAGACCAAAATTTAGAAATGACTATGATCTAATTCACCACACGATGAATTTTGCTTCCGTCTTGCTAAAATGTTCGCATCCAGATACGCGTATTCCTTTTCTTTCTTTTTTGCTTTTGATTCATGATAATAAAAGCGCTACAAGCAGCCCGCAACAAGAAAAATGTCGTCCATGGCGAGCGTAATTTTTCAACTGAATTGCTCGTGTATGAAAGTAAATATTTTGCCAAATTGACGTTTGTTGCCGTTGCCGTCAATGGCTTGATATTTTGTCATGTCGCAATCGACCATCACTGCTCATAATTGAGCAATTTTTGTTGTCCGTGTAAGCGCACCTTAAGGTATGCATAATTTTCCCAGGATAAAGAGGATTCATGTGTTAATTCAGGTATTTAATTACGTGCCCCAAATTTCATTTAAATCCGTCGAGACGTTTTTGCGTGATGGGATTGGGTTAGCAAACATTCAATCTTTTACATTTTTATTAATAGTTATTGCTTACTATTTTGTGGTGTTCAATACAACGTGTTTTTTTTATATCCGTTAACTTCGGCAGACGACTCAGTTCATTGATATAAACTACAGGATAATTAAATTTTTCGCGAAATAAAAAAATTGCATTATAATAGCTTCACATTCATTGTTAATTGTTAAAATATAAAATAAACTTGACAAGTGACATTGACGAGGCACAAAAAGCATCAAAAAATCCACATATTTAACTTTCTTATGCTAAATAATGTGTGAATTAAACGGATTAGTTACGGACTGAAAAAAAAAAAAATTATCATAACACTTTATTATCTTTTAAACAGTAAGAGTTAGCCCACTAATGTCTCAGAGAAATTAACTTCATTTGACCTGTAGATTGTCCCCTTACCTTAATTAAATTTAACGGATATAACAAATAATACGGTGTATATTGAGGTCATTTATTGTATTGTATAGGATTAATAAAATGAAGAAACAGTGTGCTTACTTGATCCGCATCAAAGTAAGATACTGCTTTTCCTCGGTTGCCGACGCGCCCGGTCCGCCCAATTCTATGCACATACTCATCTATGCTCTTTGGCAGGTCGTAATTCACCACTATGTCAACATTTTTGATGTCTGAAATTATAATAAACATACATTCATAGAGTTCTTCATTATATTAGTTATAACTACACTGCTTACATAATTTTAAAAAATCCCGGTGAAGGCGGCAATGTCGAAACCGAAATGTTACAACTTTACTTGGTTTGGATAGGTATTTAACTAAATGTAAACAAAAAAACGTCAATTGGTGTCTTAAATATTTAAATTCCCCCATTATACTATCTAAACATTTGTGACAATCCTTAGCGTCCTTATGGCAGACTGCCATAAGGACCTTTTTGCTATGGATTGTCACATTTACATTTCTGTATTTACACTAGTCTAATTGTATTACAATGATAGATAAGTAAAATGTTTAAAATCCTTGAATGTACCAAATCTGGCAGCTGAAGTTTGTATACATTTAGTTAAATACCTATCCAAACCAAGTATAAGTGTACTACAATGTTACAATCCGTGAGCTCTTAGATGAAACCATAGAAGTATAACAAGCATAGAAACCGCCTTAAAATAGAAATTCAGTAACTGCTTTCGGTCTCGTTCTATCTTATGGCAAAAAAATATATGTTAGAACAAGATAAATTATTTACTCTTTGTTTCAATTTTATAGTTTGTCACAAGATGAACTGTCATGTCATTTGGTTATATAGGTTAAAATTCCACGCAGCCAAATTAAAAATACTTTGCTTCAAAGTCTGACAGTTTGTTTATTGGACAATTTTAATTGTGCGCGTGTTCATTGTTTATGAATTTCAAATGGACACGTTGTGATTGCGTTGTGGTATTTTAATATTTTTTCAGTACTTAGTTGAATTTAGTCGCTGCACTTATTATTTCCCTTATTTACTCATACTCATACTATTGGTAATATCATTATTACATGTAATTTTGTTAAATTATTGTAATATATTCTAAAAACTAATTAATTAACCCTTTACCAGGCCCCTTAGAACTAGCGTGTCTTCATACGTACTTTATATACTGGTACAACCGTATTTAACGCCTTGTAAAAAATGTATTTACGAAAGTCGGAGATGTTCCTTTAAACCAGAAATAAAAATGTGGGTTACGGTTATCCCATCGCCTGTCTAAGTAATTAACTGTCATACTCGATTCTGTCTTATTATATTCTTGATCAGGCGAAGGGATATATTCCTCCCACATCTTATTCTTCAGGGAAATTCTTTAAAAGGAGATTTTACAGCTAGATACATGAATTCGCTCTAGGTTGAACACAAAAACAGTTTTATTACTTACGCGAGTTTTTATGACACGACAAGACAATTTACCGGGCCATGGGAAGAATAGCTCCCGCACAGTTAAACTCTAATAAGGCCATGGGATAATGTCAACCCACATCCTAATTTTGGTCATACACAAAAATGCATGAATATTTAGCAATGTTTAAAATTACATTACCTTTTAACACTCAAAATCTATAAAATATCAAAGAATTGTTCGATCTATGTAATTCTGTTTCAAAGAAATTAAGGAAAGTGTTCCAATTTCTCCGTAGTTTACTGAAATTAGAGTTCAAGTTAATCTAAACGGCTGCCAAAGATATATTACGCGATTTAGAAGCGTGTTGTGAATGAAGATAATAAAATACTATTTTCAGGGATCGACAAAATATTTTGTAGGAGGTTTGGAGTTAAAACCTGACTACGGTAACCGATAGGAGATGTGGGAGGAATATATCCCTTCGCCTGGTAAAGGGTTAAATAATTTTCAGTAAATAATAGCCGTTGGCTGAAATTTAAGGAACTCATCAAAAGTGTAGAAAGTGTGCTCGACAAGCCAGTTTTTCAGTCTTTTTTTAAAAATGTCTAACGACGGAGCCGAAGTAATTGTCTCGGGCAACTTGTTGTACACCGTCGGGCCTACAACATGAGTCACTTTGCCGGACTTAGCGAGCCGTCGCTTGACTGGACGGAGCCTTTGAGGGTTACGCAGCGAGTGGGTTGCCATATCAGCGCGCCTACCATACATGCAAAGATTACTATAAACATATACACCAGTTTGGAATATTACAAGCGAGGGCAGTGTGAGTATTCCTAACTCTTTCAAATACATTCTTGCTGACGTCTCTTGACTCATCTCAACGACTGCCCGTACAGCTCTTTTTTGCAACCTGAATACACGCTGGTAATCAGCCGCACTCGGCGCCATTTATTTATTTATTATTTGACTAGCTTTTGCTCGCGGCTTCGCCCGCATGGAATTCGGTTATCCCGCGCTGTTCCCACGGGAACTGTGCATTTTTCCGGGATAAAAAGTAGCCTATGTTACTCTCTGGCCCATAAACTATCTCTATGCCAAAAATCACGTCGATCCCTCGCTCCGTTTCGACTGGAAGAACGGACAAACATACACTTTCGCATTTATAATATTATTATGGATTTTTTTGACAATAATTTTAAATTTTATTTGTTTAAGGTAAAACAGATGACAACAGCAGCAAGTTCGGAAATTAATTATAAAAGAAAAATTGCTGCTTATTGTTATAGCCTAAACTGAATAAAAATATTTTGACTGACTGTAGTAGAGCCTGTACTCAAGGGTGGGTCCTCCGTTTTGATTCTGATTTATTTTGATGATTTTTAAAAAGTGATCGGAAATGCGTGCATAACGCAGTAAAATTAAAGATTTAATAATAATCAAAATTCATAAAGCTCGTTTTACATATTGGCCGAAATACATACAATTAAAATGACTAAGTTCACAATGTATATGTTCAGAATGTATACAATCAGAATATATAATAGTTGAAAGAATAACAATTAAAATTCCTATAGTAAGTTTTTCATAATGGTCAAAATACATACGACAAAAATGCCCATGTTCATCATCATCTCCACTCTATTTACGTTGTATGTATTAAACTAGTCTGATAATTCATTGAATAGAAACTTTAGGTGCGACGACGAGCGTAGCGAGGAGGAGCGTGTTAGGTTCAACTATGACCAAAACAAGCACGAGCCGAGCGAGCGAAGCCGACGTGCTGCGGGAGCGGCCGGCGAGTGCCAGAATTGTATTCTATGCATTTTTCTTTGTGAAATTTCAGTGTCGATTATGCATTTCAACCATGATTATGTATTTCAACATTTATAGAAAACATACTGTATAGATGTTGATTGATATTTCATTTAACTATTTATTTATTATAATTTTATGTATTTTGAACGCATACATTATCAATATATGCATTTTGTGCCATATTATGACTTAGAACCATTATGCATTGTAACTATACTCAGCTGCACAAAACTTGGCCCACCCCTCATACAAAATTACCGATTCTTTGCCGCTCAGTATGTTATATATTTTGACCACTATGCATTTCAAGTTTATGCGTGTAGAACTTATGTCAGATAATACGTACCCCTAAAATTAGGCAGTTAAGTCTACACAAATTGCTTTGTTAATGAGAGATTCATATGAGTATTTTGGCCATTATTAGCGCTACGATAGATTTCATTACCCCCACCTAGTACTTCGCACCCAGCGAATACTTCCAAATAAAATAAGTGTGTTAAGGTAGAATACAAGTAGTGTGGTAAGGTGCTCTCAATTTAAATTAACGATGAAAAAATTCGAAAATGCTGATTTTGTTTTATATGTATCATGTCAAAAAGTCATATTGTATTAAAATTAGAAAAAGATAAAGAAGCGTAATATTATTAAAGTAAGGTTTATTTTTATTTATTTATTTGTACTGGTGGTTATTCTTTACATAACTTTTTACTGTAACGAAAAGTTTTGTAAGTTGATAAAAGAACAGAACCGCATATCACGATCGCGCGTCATCGTCAATACCCGAAGCATGCTTCTAAAATCCGAAGGTTTTTTTAAGAGCTCACGGAGTGTACTGTCAATATATTTATAATCTTTTCTCTTTGAACAAAATTATTTAGTCCAAATACTTTCGATTTGATTTCTTTGGAATAAAGATGTATTTTTATATTAAAACATTATAGCAAAGTTACGATTTCTTTCATTGATGATTCTGTAAGGCAGCAATTTGATTATTAATACAATAACAGCCTTATTCATAAAAAATCCTTAATTGAGGTTTGATCGGTCTGTTACTAAGCAGACTGATTAAGCTTGTTAGACGGTTGTCAAAAAGTATGATTCATAAGCGTTTGCTAGCAGTCTGCTAGTTGTAGAGTCGCTGAAAGACGGATTAGACGCTTAATCTTTGCGTAACCCTCCCTTCACTAAAAATATCTTCGGTATGGTTTTTTGCTCTTGTCAAAGTCAGCTGCTCAAACTTGTGGCGGCCATTTTGTGACTTAGCAGGGAGATAAAGGAGGGTCTACGGTCCTCTAACTTTAGCAGAGCCTTGATCGACTGATTAGCGCTAACAAACGTTTACGAATCATGTTTTTTAGCATCGGGCCTTCAAGGAGGCTCTAACTTTTTATGAATAAGGCTGTAAGTGTGTGGGTCCACAATAGTATCAGTTTAGCTTATCGTATATCTACGTGTATTACGGTTGTTATTTTTTTAAACAAAGGCGTCGTAAACTTATGTGCAATTTTAAGTAGAATGACCGACTATGGTACGTACCGAGCCCACGAGCAGCGACCGCTGTGGCCACCAGGATGCAGTGGTGTCCGCTCTTAAAATTCTGTAAGGCCAACTCCCTCTCGCGCTGCATACGGTCTCCGTGAATGGACGACGTTAACATCTGTTGCTCAGACAGCACAGCTGCTATGAAATCCGCATTACGTTTCGTTTCTACGAATACTAGGACGCGCTTGCCGTCTGAAATGAAAAGTGGTAACAGTCGATGCCATAACATAAGTATCTTATTTTCTAAGCAACTTATGAAAAAGTGGATACAAAAGTTGAAGAAGGAGTTTAAGAGTTTACACCTTAACGACGGTAGTTACATTCTTTTTGTTATGACCAATTGTATAATGGATTAGGGTTTTTATATGAAATTCCGTAGGTATGTAGATAGCTGAATGTTGGGAATACCACATAGGCTAATTTCATACCAATATATTATCACGGGATCGAGATAAAATTCTGAAAAATAAACGGCCGAATAAATTTATGAGAATTTTGCGAAATCCTGAAATAGTGCCAAACGCAAGCGATGCCGCGGGTAAAGGCTAGTACATATTGATGATCATACCATTTTCTTCAATCAATTTTTTGAGTGTGTTCTGCTTTTCGTATTTAGTGACTTGATGGAATATTTGTTCGACGTCGGCGCTAGCGCCTCCGACAATGCCAACGGCCACGAAAAGGTAGTTGTTCAAGAAGCGACCGGCCAAGTGTTGGATATCCTCAGGAAATGTCGCAGAGAACATGAGGGTTTGGCGTTGATCCTAAAAAAAAATTATTGAAATAACAATAGGGCAGGTTATGATATCACCTCACTAATCAATTGACACCCTTTAAAGAGACCAAGTAGGTTCACTACGAACAAAAGTACATCGCGCGGCTTAAATGTGTGCGCGTAGGTTGGCGCCGGTACGCACGCACTCGCCGCACGAACACACTGATAATTTAAGGAGGATTAAATTTTCTTTAGTCAAGGCTGCTCTGCCGTCGGTGCCGTACGTTTCGATTTTAGCTCGCTCGTGTTGCGCTCGCTTCGCGAGATGATCACCTTTTCCGTTCGCGTACTCGTACTTACGTATTTTTGTATTAGGTATAGTTGTAAATTAGTAGTACTTATTAAGTGTAGTGTGATAGTTTCGTGCAAGGACACATAAAAAATAATAGATACCTATCTACCTATAAACAAAATAGTTATAGTATTATGTGTAGGAAACATGAGTACTGTACACAATCGCCATCACCACTTCAGCGAATTTATAAATAATATTTTTAAATTTAGTATAATAATAATAGAGCGGCAAGGAATCTTGTCTCTAGACACAGATATTGGACAAACAATATAATTATAGTATTATGTGTAGGAAACATGAGTAGTATGTACCTACACAGTCGCCATCACCACTTCGGCGAATTTATAAATAATATTTTAAAATTTAGTATAATAATAATAATAATAGAGCGGCAAAGAATCTTGTTTCTCTTGAAAACACAGATATTGGACAATTTTAAGTTAACTTTCATTTGCCGGTAGGCAATTAATTAATCTAAAATAGACATCGACAACCCTAAGCGTCCGCGCCGGAGTAGGCAGTTAAGCCTCCTAAAGGGTCGGAGTGTGCATACTTGTTCTCTTTTGCTGTGGAATTACGGTCTGATATTGTCAACTTACTCAGTGGAACTGTCTTGCTTACTGCCCCTTATACAGGTGCCGCCTCTGCCACATCCTGTTCTATCAGGAGGGAATCATGTAAAAAGATTCTTACCACTGCAACCATAGTGGCATGTTGCATCATTTTCTCGACGCTCGGCATGAATCCCATGTCGAGCATTCGGTCGGCTTCGTCGAGCACCACGAACCGAATGCTGTCGAATGACACGCGATTGCGATCCACGAAGTCGTGCAGGCGGCCCGGCGTCGCAACCAGAATGTGACATCCCCTCTGTAAACACCATTTTTTTTAATTGTTAAGTGTTGAATATTATTATCTATATTATATTATTGTTGATTATTTATTATCTTGATAATCATCCCATGCTATAAAATAAACTATCATAAGTGCTGTTTTTCTATTTCATTCATTTTATTAGCTGTTCATGGCTGCCGCTTTATTAGCATTAATACAAATTTCAACCCTCGCGACGAGTGACATTTACAAAAAATCCGTCGTAAAGTTAATCATGCAATTTTAAACTAGAATACAAAGAATCCTACTTATATTACAAATGTGAAAGTTTGTGAGTGAGTATGTTTGTTACTTCTTCACGCTGGAAACGGGCTTTCCACTTTGGATGAAATTTGGCAAAAAGTTAGTTTATAACCTGGATTAAAACATAGTCCAATATATAAATGTGAAAGTTTGTGAGTGAGTGAGTAAGTAAGTACGTTTGTTACTTCTTCACGCTGAAACGGCCAGACGGAATTGGATAAAATTTGGCAAAGTTACTTTATAACGTGGATTAAAACAGGATATTGTTATCCCGATATTCCCACGAGATAAGGATAAGATCTCGAACTAATAACCGCTGGGCTTAGTCATGAAATTTGGTATGTAGATAGCTGGACATCTGGAATAACACATAGGCTACTTTTTATCCCGATATTCCCACGGGATAGGGATACATCTCGAAATAACAACGGCTGGGTTGAGTCATGAAATTTGGCATGTAATGTAACGTCAATGAAAACCACGATGTAATTTTAGGGAGTTCCGACGAGAATTGAATAAAATCCGGAATTTCAATTCAATTGCTGTATCGAATTATTTAAGCGTGCGAAGTCGCGAGTAAACGCTAGTATTAAATAAAGCTGTTTTTTTTTGCCAGCTTTATGTTACAAAGGTCTAAAATGCAATAAAAACATGGCATAAAAAGCGATATAATTATGGCAGGGTTACTCGTTATTCGACGGTAGGGGTTCGCGGCAGCATTGCCCCTCTGTACAGCAATGGACACCTGTTGAACCAGCCACGACCCAGACCGGGGATCGCACCCCCTATCCCTGAGACGACGACCCATGTCCCTAAACAAATCAAGGGCCTCCGAACCCCAGGGCCCGCTGTCTCCACCGCAACCGGCACAAAATCGTACACCGGCTCCAAGGCAAAATACTTCGCATGTTTCAACCTCGCAGCATTTTCAGCCGCAGAACCAGCCACCCGCGAAGTTTGTCTCAAATGAGACGCAGCGTAAGTGCTTACATACGTTGCGTCCCACAAAAGACAACGCCCCTTCCGCCAAGGAACCAATGTGAGACCGTCCGGCCTCTTTACGTCGACCCTACTAAGTCCCGGAGGTTCAAGCACACAAGGCACATTGACCGAAAACATTGCCCGCCGCACTATGTCGTTAATAGCGTGGTGCCTAGGAAAACGACCCGCACACCTCTGGCAGCTCAAACCATGGTGCCCATCCTCCCCCACCATCATCCCACATACACAACGATGCATTTCACACTTTGCCGCCTAAACGAAGTGCTACTGCTACCCTCAAAGAGTTATTATCGAGCCGAGTACCCAACTGAGGAGATGGCAAAGCATGTAACACGCCCCCGACTCTGGTCTAGCAACAGCTCTCAGACGAGCCGCATCAACACCCGAAGCGTCCACCAAAAGGGAATCATAAATTTGCTTGCAGGCAACATCATCCCAACCTCTCTGCAAACCGGCATTAATTGGGCGTGCGCCACCCGGACAAAGACTTGACCACTTAGCAAGAGCCTCCGACTGAAACGGCACACAAATCACGCCACCATTATCACTCAAAATACGAGCAACGAGATCAGCCGCACCGTACGAAGACACCAAGTCTGCGAAAACTGACATTCAGTACGACTTCCAGTGTCAGTCTTAAGTAATTAAATTGAGTTTCGAAATAAATATAGTAACAGTTTTGAGAAAAAAAAAACTTACAGCAATGTTATCTCCTTGGTGCCGCACAGCTGTTCCTCCGTAGGCCACAGCTATCTTCAAGATGGAGCCGTGAGCGAACTTTCTGGCCTCATTGAAGATTTGTAGCGTCAATTCACGAGTTGGCGACACTATTACCACCTAAAACGAAAAAAACAATACACCATACATATCTGTCATTCATTATCATACTTATTTGGTTGTCTGGTCCATGTACAAATGCTAACTTGAATAGCATCTCAGCAGGATTCGATCCATAATGCAATTTACTATACGTTATGCCAATCCAATTTATAGAAAGTGTAAACAAACCGATTTCATCAAAATTCTTGTATAATTGGTTAGGTTAATGTCAAATGTTTTCCGAAAGATTGCTTTGGTTTTAGGTATGGCCACTTTTTGTGTGGAATTTGTTCAGAGTTACGCTTCCTGACTTATTATTTATTCGTAGTCTGTAGTAGCAGACTGGCGGGGAGATGGTGGAAAATTTGACATATTAAAAATCGATTCATACTGGATTGAATATGCGATTATTATTTATTTACCTTAAAATTAAAAAAAATATTAAAAAAGCTTGCTTTTATAATTGAATTTCTTTTTTGCTTTTATAATAGAATAAACAGTCTTTGGAATTAAATCAAGGATTGTAAATAATAAAATAGACAAAAATACTTTAATAAATTAATCGATTTACTGAACAGACTAATTATATTGCAATAGGTTTTGTCTTTGTTTACCCTTTCTATAAATTGGATTGACATAAACCCTACATAAGATAAGATGTTACATTATTAGTTGTGTGGGATACATTATCAAAATTAAAGTGCAAGCTTTTAAAAACATCAGATCACAGACGTCACGGTTGTTTTATTTACCTGGGGTTGAGCACAGCCACCAACTGATACCAATTCACGCGTATCCTGAAGCAGAGTATTGATGATCGGCAGAAGGAATGCAGCCTGTAAAGTAAGTTAGTTAGGAAACGCAAGTCTTAACTAAAAACATGTTTAATCGGCAAATTGTTATAAAAAAAAAAGTTACCGTTTTTCCCGATCCAGTCTGAGCACACCCCATCAAATCTCTACCGCCCATGACGATGGGAATAGCATACTTCTGTATGGGTGTAGGTTTTTTGTAGCCAGATTTAAGTATATTGTCCAAAACGTACTTTCTAAAGTTTGCTGTTTCAAAGCTATCTATAGGCCGAGGCGCATTCTCACCGCTGACCTAAAAAGCAAAAAAAGATGTTTAAACCATGTTATCAATTTCAGCAGTTTCTTTATTAAGTATAAATCCCTCTAAAGCATTGATTTTATAGGTTATTTATGTTATTTCCGGTGATAAGGTTGCGGTTGGGGTCATTCTTGTTTTACTCACTATTTAGTTTTTATATATGAAATATTTCAACAATATACTCCCCCAGACTGTTTCACTCATACTTATGTTTACAAGTTTTTTTATTTTATTAAATACATAATTACTGTGACGTCAATGAAAGGCGCAGGCTTTCGACTGACTGGTTTATTTACGTAAAAATCTATGTTTACCCGCCACCAATTACATAAATGACAAAACATCACATTTTCTCCCTTCTAAATCTTTAACTTACACGTCTTCAGTTTACACTACACTAAGGGGCTGTTTCACCATCCATTGATTGATTAGTGTTAACTGATGGTTAAATGTGATGCCGTCTCCGTCTATTCGAACAAAACAAATAGAGACGGCATCACATTAACCGTCAGTTAACACTAATCAATGGATGGTGAAACAGCCCCTAATTGTACTACAAAACTTATATTAACTTAGACTGTGTTATGCTAGCCAGTTCATAACACTGCGTTTGGCTCGGTTGAACGCACGTAGTGCCCGAGCAGGGCGGCGTCGCATCTTCAAACCTGTCACCGTCGGCCGCCTCATCTCCACAATCGTTCACTTCTCCCTCAAGCGCCGTACTCAATCGCGAAAGTGAATATCTATTTTTACCGTCCACTGAAATAAGCTGATCCACGTGGCTATTCCATTCAGATTTCTGTCCGACATCGACTTTATGTGAGAGTGGACCCGTAATTTCTAGTCCTTTCATAAAACTACATTTATTTAACTTAACAGTAAGTCCCGCATCCCGCAATCTCGCTAGCCCTTTCGAAACCAGCCGATACGATTGTGCGGGTTAATTACATATGAATTTGACATGGATTGTACATAAGGTTCACTGTCATAATTCTTACATTTGAATTTTGAACTTGACATGGATTGTACATAAAGTCCATTATCGTAACTCTTTTCATACTCGGCTGGGTTCGAAAGGGCTAGTACCGTTTTTTATATTTTTAATATGTTCCCTCATTGGAGGAACCTGTGTGTGACACGTCGAGTACTGCCTTTTTGCAACGTTTGGCAACCTGTTTCATTTCGCAACTTTTCATTTCGCAAACTCTAAAACTGTAAATATTTCAGGATTTATTTCAGGGCCATCGTGTAGAACCCTTTAGATTAGGTTAGGTTAGTTTTATAAAAATCCTGAAATATTTACAGTTTCAGAAATATTAAACAGATGGGAAATGAAAAGTTGCGCAATGAAACAGGTTGCCAAACGTTATTCGCCGAAACATATAAACCGTGACACATACATATATCGTCCAAGAAAACCACGCAATCAGGTACTCCATAATTTTTTTTTTCTGGTATGCACGATAGCCCGTAAGGAGTGCAACGATACGCGAATGTACCTACGTGCGTGTTTATAGCTGTATAAGGTTGCTATTCCTCTACCAGTAAACACTGCTCGTATGCATGTCTTAAATCTATCTTTGTGAATTTCTCGCCATTACTAACATTCGCAAATAACTCGTCTATTCGTGGCAAAAGAAGTTGCGCTTAAGCTTTGGATTAATCGTGACCTTATTCGCCACAGATGCGGATCTCCCCATTAGCCTTAACTACTGGGACTATCGGGGTTCCGTAGTCCGAGTAGTCCAGCCGGTAAATAGATCTATCCGCCTCCAAGCGGGGCTAGTACGCGTTCGACTCTTTCGTCCGTTTAGCAAAATATTCGAAAAAATAATGCTGACGCAAATGATCTCGCATTTTAATACCCATAAAATCATGCATCCACAGCAGTTTACAGTTTATTTTAGCCACTAATTTAATTACATAGATGACAAAACGTCACAAATACAAGCTCATTACTGTAATGTATCTATGTAATACTCTTAGCACACATTACACAATAATTGCTATGTAACTGGTCTAACTAACAAGTTTCAAAGCCGCTATTATGCACCTATCGGCTCACCTTTGGCGGAATAAAGCCTGATTGTTCTAACCTAACCCGCAACCGCAACCCACGGCGGGTAACGGCCCGTGGCGTTTTAATGCCATGCTAACAGTTGGAAGTACTCTAGTGTAAGGAGCGAAGGAGCACTGCTATTAGTAAAGACTTGTGATATGATAACAGTCGATATTAGAATAACTTACTTTAACAGCAATATTATCAAACTTGTCAAAGTTGATTCCGGAGCTGATAGTGCTTCCAAAGATCTCGTCTTCGTTCTCAGTTGGTTCAGGAGGCACGTAAGTGACTGGTGGCTTCTTGGGCTCGCCGTTCTCGTCTAGTTCGGGCTCCTCGCGTTCGCCACGCTCTCCATCGCGGTCACCGCGGTCGCCTCCGCCACCGCGCCCGCGGCCGCCTCGGCCACCGCGCCCCGGCCTCTACCCCGCTCGCCTCTGTCTCCTCTGTCGCCGTCATCACCTTTTATAACAATTAGCACTTGTTACTCAAATTTTAATACTTGTTGAACGCCAGCAACGTCTCAAGATATCAAGACCAGAGGCCGTATTGCCTAACGTTTTTGACGCTCGCGATCGCAATCAAATGACTTGATTGTAATCGCGAGCGCCAGAAACTTTAGGCAATACGGCCTCTGGTGCCTACAACGCCATCGGCCTAAGTATGTCTTGTAACCTTGTTGTTGAACCTCATCACAACGTGCAGTAGCGACCTAGGTACGTGGGTGCTTGAAGTTAAAATCCGCTTTTGGCATTATAATGACTTGGCGTGCGGTGATGACTTTTGTATGCTACAAAACAGTACCTAGCGTGAAAAGGGTTAGGTATAAAACCATACCTTCGTGTGGTGATTTAGTATATTTTCGCAGTTCCTGTTATGAAATCTCGACAAAGTTAGACTGGGATCAATATAGAAATACATACCTCCATGTGGTTAATCTTTAAGTAAAAAATTATAACTTACTAAACACTCAACAAAAATTATGTAAAAATTTAAATTCATACATAAACCACCTTTCATATTTTTATAGTCTTTAAAACGGAACTAAAACAATTAGGTACTTTGCTCGGGTGAGCAAAGTATTTGTTTTAGTTCATTGATATGGACCTCCGCAAAGTAACGCCTGATTCAATAAATTCTTTAAAACTTGTCATTCATCTCAGTGAACAAAACAAAGAGACAATTCCAAAGAAAAATGTAACATGAATGTTTCAATAAGTTGAAATTTCAAGTCTGTTAAAGAACTTGAGACAGTAAACATGGACCCCCACTTAAGAAAAATAAAATACATCCATACCTACCACGACCAAGATCAGCTTTGCTTCAACTTGCATACCTACATCCAATCCAACAATCTTTCACAGGCCGTCAAACACTATACCATTTAACACTTTAAAAAAATCGGCCAAGAGCGTGTCGGACACGCCCAAAATAGGGTTCCGTAGCCATTACGAAAAAATTAAGTAATATTTTTCTAAGGATTTCGTATTTTATACGGAATCTTCCAAGTTTAGGTATATTTTATACCTTACGCTGCTATTTACTCATAAAGTACTAATAATTCTCAAGCAAGCTTAGCCGTTATAGTTTTCCTTGGAAGTTTGATATACTGAGTACCATCCTGAATTTTTTTTAATTTTTCCACCCACCGGTATAGATTTTAGAGCGGGGGACGCTCGATTTTAATGAAAATTTGCACTTTTAAGTTGAATATTTCGCATACAAATTACTGAATCGAAAAATCGTCTTAGCAAACCCCTAATGGTTAAAATACCTATCCAACGATACCCCACACTATAGGGTTGGATGAGAAAAAAAAATCACCCCCACTTTACATCTATGGGAGGTACCCTAAAAAAAATTGTTTTTGAATTTTTAATTGTACTATTTTGTCGGCATAGTTTACCTATATATCCGTGCAAAATTACAGCATTCTAGCATTGATAGTCCCTAAGCAAAGCCGCGGACGGACGGACATACAGACAGACAGACATGGCGAAACTATAAGGGTTCCGGTTTTTGCCATTTTGGCTCCAGAACCCTAAAAACTGAATTGTTAAAACTACAAAACCACTTGAGATATGATTTATTTATCTATTCCCAAGAATAGTTTATTCCAAACTTCAAGTTATAGTGGTACCAAATAAACATATCTTATCTTCGTTATTTGTATAGCACACAAGACTTTTTACACAGACAAATTCCAAAATGCTAAAAATATAAAATTGTAACTACATAAATTGTGATCATCAAAAATACACATGGATGACCCAAGTACCTAATATCTATCTATCCATTGGTAGCCGTAACCAGCCTTACCTTTAAGGCGCTGTACGTAGTGAAAACTACAATTTTAGAAAATATTTAAAATATACTTACACAATACTACAACTGCAATTTTTTTATATGTATATTTTCAGTCTATTAGCTAGTTTTTGACTTCATCAAAAACACGATTGCTGACAAAAAACCGCGATAGATTATTTTTTGAAAAAGAGCCTTCATTTACACGTTAAACCAAATATTATGAAAACTATTATGAATATCAACACAAAATTTGCTTTATTAAATAGTTTTTAGTAGATTTAGATTTATGCTTCATAGATTTTCAATAGGTTGAGTACATCAATCATACCAATTTATTTCGTCTTTGGCAAAATTAAAACGGTTCTAGCGCGCGGCGGCGGCCAAGTATTTCCCAGTCGCCAGTACACGCGTGTACGTAGTCGACGACGGACCTGTGCACATTTTTCTAACGCGCTAGTACTACTTTGAGAGCAATAATATGGGTAATCGCAGTATTAAAAAGTTAAGCGAAAGAGGATACGCATAAATGAACTCAGAGCACATATGAGAAGCATTAGAGTACCTAAACGTAAGTACCTACCACACACTAATCGACCGGCCGGAGTCGGGCCGAGTCAGCAGGGCTACTACGAAACTCCAAACTAGAAGTTCGTGTCGTGCGGTCCCTCTCGCTCTCGTACTAAATATATAGTGTCAGAGGACGCAACCCACGAACTTCGAGTTTCGTAGTAGCCCTGCTGAGCGGATTTCACATTCGTACTACGACCGCAAGCTGGTTGGCGCGGGCCTCGGCTGCTCATGGAAGCGGACGGCTTCGTCCAGATTCTACCGCGACTGCCATACAAATTGTAGGCACGTTGTATAAACCTATACTACTCACGGCGAACATGCGGCGAACCTTGCGGCTACTATGAAACTCGAAGTTCGTATCGTACCGTCCCTCTCGCTCTCGTATTAATAGTATAAGTGTCAGAGGGACCGCAACCCACGATCTTCGAGTTTCGTAGTAGCCCTGCTGATCGGATTTCACATTCGTACTACGACCGCAAGCTGGTTGGCGCGGCCTCGGCTGCTCACGGACGCGGACGGCTTCGTCCAGATTCTACCGCGACTGCCATACAAATTGTAGGCACGTTGTATAACCTATACTACTCACGGCGAACATGCGGCGAACCTTGCGGCTACTACGAAACTCGAAGTTCGTATCGTACCGTCCTTCTCGCTCTTGTATTAAATAGTATAAGTGTCAGAGGACCGCACGACACGAACTTCTAGTTTCGAGTTTCGTAGTAGCCCCGCTTGATCCCTTTGACAGTTTCACTGACATTTCTGATAGTAGATGCAACAGTTTCGATCTAAGTTTAGATTTTCTCATTTTTTTGCAGGCAAAGGTAATATCTTGCATTCAGCCAAGTTATTTAACATAAATTATTTTAATAAAATAACATGGTTGCATTTGGTTGCACTAGTAAATTATTGACAAAAACATGTACTCCAACTGCAATCCGGCTGCAAAATGGGAGTTTGGATGCAGTTATTGCGCAGTTAGTACAACTGCACCAGCACTGGACCCGACTGTCAGAGGACTGCATTCCAACTGCCATTTTAGGCAGTCGGAGTGCAGTTCTTACGCAGTTCTGATGTAGTTCTGCCATTTTACAGCCGGATTGCAATTAGAATGCGGTCCGTGTGTACCAGACCGTACATTACGACGCCTACCGCCTACCTTATCAGCGACTTATTTATTATAGGAACTTTGATTTGTAATTTACCTTCACGTAAATCAAGATTGGTTTTTTGGAATCTTTTTATATTTTTCATTTCCATTCCAATTTTTTTTTCTCTTACGGTCATCCCGTAAAACCTAAATTGAAAATACAAACTGAAATATAGATGCACAGAAAACCAGAAAAATAAGACCAGCACTGGGAATCGAACCCAGGTACTCGGTATTCCGTACCGCGTGCTATACCGCTACACCACTGCCGGTCAACCACCACTGCTGGTCACTGCTGGTGACCAGCAGAGGTGTAGCGGTATAGCACGCGGTACGGAATACGAGGACCTGGGTTCGATTTCCAGTGCTGGTCTTATTTTTCTGGTTTTTCTGTGCATCTATATTTCAGTTTGTATTTTCAATTTTGAAATTAGTTTGTCTTTAATTTTTTCTCCCAAAATGTATCATCTTTAAGTAAAAGTGAAATGAAGTGCCCGGTTGAAGTGTAGCCTTTAGAAATGGACTTGAAAATGTATCAAAGAAAACGAAATTCAGATGTAGAATTATGAAAAGGAAACTAACGTGTGACGTGAGCTTGCCTTCGGAATCCAAAAGCTTAATGGTTGCTTGACCTGAAATGTATATTTCAGATTTTTATTTTATTTATGACGGTGGAAGCATTCTACACTTCTACTGAACGTAGATATAGTTTAGATATAGTTAAGTGTTTAGTTTTGTAACTAAGGACCCCATACATCCCTGTATTATAATAATATTTTTTGTATTTTTTTCTTTAATTTATACTGTAGTTTTAGTACCTATTTAATGAATTATTTTATTTTGAAAAACACTTTCTGCCAAGTTTCTTGCGGCGATTCTTCTTGGCAATGAATAATGATGGTCTTTCCGAAAGCGCTGGTAGTTTAAAATGACGTGTAAAAGTGCCCATTCGACCTATTTACTGAATAAATGATTTCATTAATTTCGTAAAAGTGAACAGACAATTTTTCTTACTGTTTATTATTATATTATAGATTTCCTAGCTTGTAATAAAGATTTTCAGATTGAAATAAAAAATGTTTTTTATTTGTATTGATTTACCTTTATATCCTTTTCATCATATCTATCTATCGACCTATTCAGTCTAAATGTCTATCCATTACCTACGTTACAAATCAAACTGTGGCATGAAGAGGCATAAATAATTTGTTTATTACCAAGACTATTCATATTAAACGAAGATTTTCTTTATTAAACAAAAAAAAAATTATAATTTTAAGGAAAAAATCCGGAATTCACATTAACCAGAATACGGATACAAACAGAATAAGGCCGTCAACGGGCTGCGTGACAGACGCGCGAGGCACCCCGCATTCGCCTCCACCGCGTCGTCTGCTTCACCCCCTCAAATACCGAAAATTCTTCTATAAGCAATAAGCGCGCCTTAATGTGCTAGCAAATTATTTTTTTGTGCCCGTTTTGGTTAATTTACGCTTGGCCAATCTGGCACTGACTATGGTCTAATGCAGATGATATTATAAATCATGTCTGAACTTGAATCAAAGATATTGGATTGTAAGGTAAGGATATTACCTGGCAGTGTTGTTACTGGCTTATTGCTTCTGTAGTTGAAAGTTAACGCGTCAACTGTCTTGTATTGTAAAACTCTTTATTGTACATAAAAACACATGAAAATAACAGAACACAGGAAAATAAGATGTACAAAGACGAACTTATCCCTTAAAGGGGATCAACTGTCCGTGCATTACATGTAATGCACCCTCAAACTAGCTCTGCTACATCTACATGACATCAGAAATGGATAATTCTGTACATTTGTGCATTACCTGTAATGCACAGAGGTATCGACCCATGACAGTGGCGAAAGCGAGGGACAGTTAAAGTGCTAATACAGTCAATCAATTACACAAATCCTAGTATCTTTCACAGTATAATGTCTGGTAAGATTTGCACGAAATTTAGTATGTGTGTCGATAGCTGGGCGAATCATCATCATCATTAGCCCACAGCAGTCCACTGTTGGACATAGGCCTTTTCCATGGCGCGCCACAACACCCTCGTCTTCAGCCCCTCGCATCCATCCGCTGCCAGCGACTGTCTTAAGTTCGTCCGTCCACTGTGCCTCAGGACGCCCTACACTACATTTTCTCAGAGGTCTCCATTGGAGGACAGGTCTGCTACACTGTTTATCGATCCTGCGACAGACGTGGCCAGCCCAACACCACTTCAGACAGCAAATTCTCTGAGCAGCATCGGTGACTTCAGGGCGAAAAATAAGCAATAATAGGCTTTTTTTTAATGATACCATGGGCTCAAAATTTTTACATGTTAAGCCTTAAGGGTTTGGACATGAAAATTTGGATGGATGTAAAATGTAATGTACTCACCACCAGTTTCATTGTCTTCGCGCGGTTCCCAGCCACCACCGCCGCCGCCCCCCGACCACCCCGCCCCCCGCGCCCCCTCGACCACCGCGACCACCACGGCCTCGCCTGTCTCCATATCCATTGTGTGATTCCGATTTATAATCTATAAATTGAGAAATGAAATATTACTTGGAGACACAATGGAAATATCATTTTCACCTCAGCACCTCAAACAGGCAGGTTTTGCTATGAGAAATCAGTGAGCAAAATCGCAGTATAATATTAAAAAAGATAGTATTAAAAAATAAATATGACATATTTTACAAGAAGTTCTAAGTTCCAATTACAATGCTTGTTGAGTATGAGATTTGTATTGTACCTACTGGACACTTTTTCGTTCCGAATTCAAAACCTCTCTACTTACCGCTTTTCAACAATGTTTGGCATTCTTAACTTTCTGGCGATTGAATGTATCATTTTTGAGTAAGGGTTTTAAATGTGATTATTACATTTGTTTCTTCATAATCAGATTATATTTAAAAAAATGTGTTTGTTTTGTAAATAGGTAGGTATGTGGTAGGTGTGTGGTGGTGGTATATAGGTAGGTGTAGTCTTGTTATATTTAAATTATGTTCTGGCTGCTGAGGTGAAAAATTGTATGTGTCACACAAGACCCAAAGTTTTTTTGTGTGTTTGAATCCCTTGCTGTTCTCAGGATTCTAACCTAGAATCACTCGCTAGCACTCGTGATTCAATTATAGAATCCTTCGCTTACTTGGGATTCAAAATCAACACTCAAAAAACAACTTTGCTCTCTTGTTGCACAAATAACTATCAACTGCCTCAACAATAAAAAGTTTTAACCCTTACCATCCTCTTCAGTTGCAAATGACTGGAATCCTCTTCCCATAGAGAGACTATGTCCCTCATCTACATTGTTGTCATAATGGTTTGAGTTTGTTCGCACTGGAGGAGGCACTACAGCCTAGAATCGAGTATCACATATTTTAAAAATGTAGATTATCAAATAAGACAAATAATACCTAATAATTAAGTTACTGTAAAGCCTTGATAATCCAAATGAAAAAATAAACAACCTCCATTCGGATTTCCAATCAGTAAATTTTTAGTATGTTAGAAACAAAACGAAGCATATTCAGAAACAATATATTGAATGTACTATGAATTACAAAGTAAGTTTCAGGTTGAAACACTTGGACGGAATTTGGCCAATGTAGCACCCTTCTCAACATTTTTAAGTTTTATGTTTATGTTTTGTCATGTGATAGGTACCTAACTGCAATTATTATATTTATTACCTTGAGTCCACTGTACCTACATGATTATAGATCTTAATACCTACCCTTTTTTGACAAGGGCAACAGGGACAACTTTTTAGTAGGTACAGTCACCAGCACCAATATCTGACACAACAAGCGTGCATAAATATCTGATACAACTCTATTTCTAGGGCCGGAAGGATGTGTCAGATATTTTTGCACGCTCCGCTGTGGCAGATATTAATGCTGGTGACTGTACATATGTCTAGTGCAACTAGCTGGCCCAAATACTATGGTTGAATAAAATAAATGATCAAGATTCATAGGTACCATCAGCCAAATAAGGTGGTCTGCCAATTTTTAAACAAGTTCCTATCAAATGAATGTCACTAAAGTCTCTTTTAAGTTGACATACATGTCTATTGGCATTATTGTTCAGCCATTCAACAAAGAGATACCAAACACGCACGCAGACGCAGCAATTTTGCTAACGCAAATATCTACATACAAAGTAATTTACTTACGACCTCTCCGGCGTCATCCCATTCATCATCCATAATCTGAAAACGGAATTTACATCTATTTTAACACATTTACATGGGATTATAAACAGATTGTAAGGTTGGGGTATAGCAAAAGGGGCTCGATTTCAGGACGAAAAGTTTCGAGGAAGTTTAAAAAAAAAGTAGCAAAATGTCCCGTCCTAAAATCGGCCCCTTTTGCTATACTCTGACCTTCTCCGCTGCAAAAAAAAAGGAAAGGTAACTTATTCATCTAACGATCTACCTACCTACTTGTTCAATGTGGTTTTCGTAGAAATTTTAAATTATATAAGTATATATATATATACTAGTTAAACATTTGGAATCTAATTAGGCAATGGCGGGAACTAAAAAAACTATTCCATTCACTGTTTTATAAATCATCTAATTAGAAGTTAAGGTTAATTGCGCCGCCGGCGAACACAGTAAAAAAAAATCAAAGATAAAACGCAACGCACTAGTTGTTAGCAAAAACATATTGCAAAACTAAGGAATCCCAAATTCAAAAATAAGAATGACAAATTTCAAATTCAATTTTTTTTCTATTACATAAATTGTATACCAAACTCATTTTAAAAACTTATTTTACCGCACAACGTCGTTCACTCAAAAATATTTTTCAAACCGGCTTTGCACGTATCAAAAAACGGTTACAGTATTTGTTTATATACGAAGAATACAGTTATATAATGATATTGTAAAATACTACATTTATGTTTTGTTTGGAAGGTTGTAATTATTCAGTTGCTATGCAAATCAAGTGCAACTTCTAAATTATGAACAAAGAAAAGAAGATAAGCAACAGCAATGGCGACGGGCGCCGGCGAAGAGAAGATACAAGAGGAAATTAAAAAATGTTTCACTGCCTTTAACTGTGATTGGTTCGTTGAAAGTCATAGAGAATTCCATTTTACTTTTAAAAACTTCCGATTCACAAACACAAGAAGGTGGTCACTCACGGTGCAATAACATCCTAACTTAAAGAAGTTGAAAAACACAACATTGTCATTCAAAGTAATTCAAAATTCAATATCTCAAAAATTGCTGAACTGGTTCTAATAAAGCAAACCTAAAGCCACCGCAAAAAACTCACTTTAATGAAAAAACTATATCAAACAAAATGGGTTCATCCCTTTGAGTATTCAATACTCAAGGTTCATCTGTTTGAGAACTAAGATACAACAGTACAGACAGACAGACATTGGCGGCAAATTCATAACACCCTTCTTTATGCGTCGAGAGTTAAAAACTATTCCACGTCTTTCAAGGGTCTTAAAGCTATCTCCCGGAGTTCCATTGAAATTTGCTCACATTTTTTATAAGTCAACTTTAATGCAATACTAACTACAACTACTAGGTACTTAGAAAAGTTGAATAACTCCCGACATGTTACTTCAAAGTTCAATATCTCAACAATGGCCTGGACCGATTTAAATGAAATACCTACTTATATAGTTAACTACCGCAAAAAACTATAAATAAATCGGTCCATCCGTTTTAGATGCCGCATTGTATATTAAACTAAACTCTTTGTGCCGCATACAGACAGACAGACGGACAAACACTAACGTCAACCTACCTAACCATGACGGTATTACGGTGCTGAAAAAATACTAATTATTTCCATCTCAGTTCATACACAGTTCAGTTAAGTCTACTACCTTACCTTTACATTATGCATGATAATTAATTTTGTTTTTATGGACCTATCTTTAATTTTATCTTCAAAACAAAACACAACATGATAGCAGCCCGAAAATACCGGTTTTACCGGTAGCTATTTATTAGTTGTTGTTGTTTCTTTAAAAAATATGGCTCTGTCCATCGGAGGACAATTTTGCCAGTGTCTAGTAGTTTTTGCCGTTGTACGGTAAAAAAATCTAGAAAACGAAATATGAGAGTAATGGGTATGAACGATGACAGCGCGAAATCATATACCTATTTATTAGTTCGTTAATTAGTTAATGGACAATGGATGGACATCACCAGTGGCAAAGAGTATATAATCACCTACGTTTTAAGAGTCGGAACTCTCATACA
>NC_133485.1:7501603-7693305 GCF_025370935.1 Choristoneura fumiferana | reverse complement strand
GAAGCATATTCAGAAACAATATATTGAATGTACTATGAATTACAAAGTAAGTTTCAGGTTGAAACACTTGGACGGAATTTGGCCAATGTAGCACCCTTCTCAACATTTTTAAGTTTTATGTTTACGTTTTGTCATTTGATAGGTACCTAACTGCAATTATTATATTTATTACCTTGAGTCCACTGTACCTACATGATTATAGATCTTAATACCTACCCTTTTTTGACAAGGGCAACAGGGACAACTTTTTAGTAGGTACAGTCACCAGCACCAATATCTGACACAACAAGCGTGCATAAATATCTGATACGACTCTATTTCTAGGGCCAGAAGGATGTGTCAGATATTTTTGCACGCTCCGCTGTGGCAGATATTAATGATGGTGACTGTACACATGTCTAGTGCAACTAGCTCGCCCTAATACTATGGTTGAATAAAATAAATGATTAAGATTCATAGGTACCATCAGCCAAATAAGGTGGTCTGCCAATTTTTAAACAAGTTCCTATCAAATGAATGTCACTAAAGTCTCTTTCAAGTTGACATACATGTCTATTGGCATTATTGTTCAGCCATTCAACAAAGAGATACCAAACACGCACGCAGACGCAGCAATTTTGCTAACGCAAATATCTACATACAAAGTAATTTACTTACGACCTCTCCGGCGTCATCCCATTCATCATCCATAATCTGAAAACGGAATTTACATCTATTTTAACACATTTACATGGGATTATAAACAGATTGTAAGGCTGGGGTATAGCAAAAGGGGCTCGATTTCAGGACGAAGTTTCGAGGAAGTTTAAAAAAAAAAGTAGCAAAAATGCAAAAAAAAATTTTTGCTCGAAAATTTCCCGTCCTAAAATCGGGCCCCTTTTGCTATACTCTGACCTTCTCCGCTGCAGTTAATAAAAAAAGGAAAGGTAACTTATTCATCTAACGATCTACCTACCTACTTGTTCAATGTGCTTTTCGTAGAAATTTTAAATTATAAAAGTATATATACTAAGTTAAACATTTGGAATCTAATTAGGCAATGGCGGGAACTAAAAAGAAACTATTCCATTCACTGTTTTATAAATCATCTAATTAGAAGTTAAGGTTAATTGCGCCGCCGGCGAACACAGTAAAAAAAATCAAAGATAAAACGCAACGCACTAGTTGTTAGCAAAAACATATTGCAAAACTAAGGAATCCTAAATTCAAAAATAAGAATGACAAATTTCAAATTCAATTTTTTTTACCGCAAAACTTATTTTACCGCACAACGTCGTTCACTCAAAAATATTTTTCAAACCGGCTTTGCACGTGTATCAAAAAACGGTTACAGTATTTGTTTATATACGAAGAATATAGTTATATAATGATATTGTAAAATACTTACATTTATGTTTTGTTTGGAAGGTTGTAATTATTCAGTTGCTATGCAAATCAAGTGCAACTTCTAAATTATGAACAAAGAAAAGAAGATAAGCAACAGCAATGGCGACGGGCGCCGGCGAAGAGAAGATACAAGAGGGAATTAAAAAAATGTTTGACTGCCTTTAACTGTGATTGGTTCGTTGAAAGTCATAGACAATTCCATTTTACTTTTAAAAACTTCCGATTCACAAACCAACAAGAAGGTGGTCACTCACGGTGCAATAACATCCTAACTTAAAGAAGTTGAAAAACACAACATTGTCATTCTAAAGTAATTCAAAATTCAATATCTCAAAAATTGCTGAACTGGTTCTAATAAAGCAAACCTAAAAGCCACCGCAAGAAAACTCACTTTAATGAAAAAAACTATATCAAACAAAATGGGTTCATCCCTTTGAGTATTCAATACTCAAAGGTTCATCTGTTTGAGAACTAAGATACAACAGTACAGACAGACAGACATTGGCGGCAAATTCATAACACCCTTCTTTATGCGTCGAGAGTTAAAAACTATTCCACGTCTTTCAAAGGGTCTTAAAGCTATCTCCCGGAGTTCCATTGAAATTTGCTCACATTTTTTATAAGTCAACTTTAATGCAATACTAACTTCAACTACTAGGTACTTAGAAAAGTTGAATAACTCCCGACATTGTTACTTCAAAGTTCAATATCTCAACAATGGCCTGGACCGATTTAAATGAAATACCTACTTATATAGTTAACTACCGCAAAAAACTATAAATAAATCGGTCCATCCGTTTTAGATGCCGCATTGTATATTAAACTAACTCTTTGTGCCGCATACAGACAGGCAGACGGACAAACACTAACGTCTACCTACCTAACCATGACGGTATTACGGTGCTGAAAAAATACTAATTATTTCCATCTCAGTTCATACACAGTTCAGTTAAGTCTACTACCTTTACCTTTACATTATGCATGATAATTAATTTTGTTTTTATGGACCTGTCTTTAATTTTAACTTCAAACAAAACACAACATGATAGCAGCCTGAAAATACCGGTTTTACCGGTAGCTATTTATTAGTTAGTTAATTAGTTAATGGACAATGGATGGACATCACTAAATGATCTTGAGCTTGACAACTGCAGGGCTACTACGAAACTCGATACTCGAAGTTCGTATCGTACCGTCCCTCTCGCTCTCGTATTAAAACAGTATAAATGTCAGAGGGACCGCACGACACGAACTTCGAGTTTCGAGTTTCATAGTAGCCCTGCTGGCGACAACATAAATATAAAAAAAAATTGAGCGCAGAGTATAGTAGTGACACGGTGACCTTAGTTTGATTGATATAAAAATAAACATTAATTATTGAAGATTCAATATTTACGCATATCTGTTAAAGATTTTTTAAATTACGAGATGAACGAGTTACTTACGGGGCAAAACAAACCCCGGGTTCCTCTAGTTTGATCGGTGTGTTATCGTGTTAGCGTCCTCTTGTTTTTTATGTTGTTTGTGCATTTGTAAACGATGGAAGGAAGCGAGACTGTTAAAGTGTCGGTAGTGATTGACCCTAAACCTAAGGTGATACCTTGCTCGAACACTTTTACCGCAGAGGAGTTATGCATATTATTATGTAAACAGTACAAAATACCACCACTAACCCGTACTTTGTTTGCGTTAAGAGTCAAAGGAAAAAGCTATTTTCTTAAAGATAACACTCGAGTTTTATCAAGTACGAGAGACTATGAGCTGCGGATCCGTTACAAGGTTTGTCCCATCAATTTGTTTAGCTTTTAGCCTTAAGCCTGAAACTGCTCAGATATCTTTCAAAAAAACAATTCAATGGTAGGTCTATATTAAAATATTCTGTTAAATCAACTTAACATTTTTAATGCAGGTTCCAAGAATAGGACTTCTAATAACTCTAGATGAGACCACATATGACTACTACTTTCAACAAGCACGGAATGATGTGTTTGAAAACAAGATACCAGAGGTCAAGTATCCGGAGCACAAACCTGACCTGCTGGGACTCGGGATCACGGACATGCAAGTCTTTTTAAATATTATTACAGCTCTATAAATAAAGCACAGATATATGCAAAACTTAAGACTATCTTCTCTCTCTTCTATTGTTACCTTTATAATTATACCTAGATATTTTACTAGCACAATCAAAATTTTGTAAGTTTGACCAAATAAAAACAGCAACAGTCCTGTTTTCGATAAGTACATACCACTTCAACGACAACACATACATACAACCACAGACTTATCGGCTACCTACCTAGATGCCGCGTGTCACTGATCTTGTACAAGTTTAACGTAATCCACAATACAAATAAATAAATACACTTTTAATCCTTTACAATTTATTTTTATAATTTACAATGAATAGTTGTTTATTTATATAGAGCAGCCTAAATTACTCTTTCAAGGTGTATTTAATTCCTCTATTTATTACCAACGTAAACAAGTAATCATACTTTTTATATTCATAAACCTTAGTCATTAAAGAAGTATTTATATATTTGTCTTTGTATAACCTCTATGACATTGAAGTGGTACTTATGAATAACAGGACTGCTGATGTTATTATTTGGTCAGTCTTACAACATTTCATTCCTGCTAGGAAAATATCTAGGTATATTTATAATCTAAGAAATTGGTATTATTTTGGATCAACATTACTAGAATGTATGTTTATTTTTTATTCCCATGGTAAATAATAAATAACAGCTTAAAATAAATGTAACAAAGCTTGGTAAACACTTGATAAATAAACATCAAAGAATCCCCTATTTTAATTAGAACTAAATTTATTTTGTGCAGAACACATGTAAAGTTCGATTACTAAAGGAATTTTCACAATGGATGTGTTCTGCATCCTGAACTCTGCTCAAAGTGAATCTGTGAACACCACTCGCATCTATTTTATGTATATTTTGTAACAAGTAGGATGACTGCAAGGAGCCTCAGATCGGCAAGAGCAGCATAGGGTGTCCTATCGAGATGAACAGATGACATGGTTAAAGCTGTGGGTTCACAGTGGATGCAGGCCGCTTCCAATCGAAGCAACTGCAAGTCTATGGTCCTATGGTTGATATAATGATGATCAGGTTGAGAGAACAAGCTGTGTTCAATTTGGTATTTGACTATTTTTTATATGTTTTATAAATTAAAACTTCACAGTGCAGTTTTTAAGCTACCTTTACAAATAACAATGTTATAAAGGTTTGAAATTCAAGATAAGACAGAGAAAGACATACTTGCATGTGATGTTACACGCAAGTAGCACCATACTTGCTGCATAGAGAAAAGCGTTTGAGAAAGAGACAGGAATACTTATTGATTTTTGAAAAAATCACTATAAATCCAATTTTCAACTGATTTAGGTTTTTTCTTCGTTAAACACTGTCTGTATGTCTATATTTTCATAATAATATAGAAGAAATGGCAAATTCAGGAGTTTTCAAATACCATATTTGACAAGCTAGCTGGAATAGAATAGAACATAAACAGTGTTACAAATTGTTGTGCATGGGTTCCTAAACTTATTCCAGCTGTGGCGCACCTATAGGTTACTTACATTAAAATGTCATTGAATAACTCTTTCAGTGGAGATAACTAAACATTTCTATACTTAGTCACACCTTTGACTAAGTATCATTATTTTTTTGACTAAGTATGTGTTGAGCTAATCATGTTAGTTTAACATATTCAGCACATAATCCATAAGTTCTCTGTTTGTAGAGGCAGTCACATTTAATATGCGCTACCCAGACAGGAGGATGCAAAATGCATTGTGTGACAAGGCCATAAACCTAAATTTGTCCTTTATTTCGAATGATTTAAATAAATTTACAATCATGAAAAGGAATAAGTATTTTTTGAACATGGCTCCATGCTCATAAAATATGTACTTATTGTGGGATTTGTATAAATACCTGTAAAGTAAATTATCTTAAAAAAAATGAAACAGTTTATTTAGATGTTGTCTTTTATAATTCAAAAGATAATTAAATTCCAACACACAAGGTCCATCTGAAATGTTGCATGTTAAAAACATTTTATGATCTTTGAAACAGATAAAATACTAATATATGTTTACACATGTCAGTTAAAATAAATGTCGAATGAGTATTATGTCACAGAGATATTTAATTTGCAGAGTGATGCCTTCATTACACATGCCATCACTAATGTTTGTATATGTATTACAGCTTCATACTACAAAACTAAAATATAAGACAGAACAATAAAATGTTTACTCATTTACAGTCTTCCTTGCTTTTTGATAAGATGTTTTATTTAGGATTTAATGATAGCAAATGAATGGCTAATGATATTAAGCATAATTTTGCATAAACACTACAAACTAATGAGAAATAATAAGTGCAGCGACTAAAGTTTTATTTAGCATCCGCAACGGAACATCTGTTTTTGTATGTAATGTAGTTGGTTCTATTTTTGTTATATTTTTTTTTCTTTCTTACAAACTTTGTTGTGTTGCTGGAAAAACAGAAACATAAAAAAGTTGTAAAATTCCACATTTTATTTTATGTAGGTAATTTTGGAATCAGCATGAGACAAGGTGCGGCCGTTTACGACTTATAATATTATAAAACATTATTTTTTAAGTTTAGGACTGTGATACATTATTTTCATGTTAATTTAGTTAGGTTAATGTTTATAAAACGTCTAGTTGATTTAAAGAAAGGAAGGGCCTCTAATGGAATTTAATTGAGCCTAGAATCAAAAGGTTTAGGAACCAAGCATAAAAATCAGCCTACAACAGATCATCATCATCATCATCATCCCAGCCTATATGTATACGTCCCACTGCTGGGCACTGGCCTTCTCTCAGAGTGAGAGGGCTTGGGCCGCAGTGCCCACGCGGGCCCAGTGCGGATTGTGAACTTCACACACGCCATTGAATTGCTTCGCAGGTTTGTGGAGGCTTCCTCACGATGTTTTCCTCCACTATATATTCCCAAATATAGCCCAGCCTGGGATAGCACTAGCGACGCGTTCCGCTTCATGTCGCTCACGCAAGGTGTCCTTTACCCACTGGGTTAATAACAAACGCAATGAGAGACATTACGACCGAGAAAATTGCATGTCTGCTAAGCGTTCACATATACTTCCTATGATGTACACTCGAACCAACTGAATCGTGATCATGACCCACTGTGAAACCTTTTTGTAGAAAAAGACATAGTGACATTGCATTGATTGACAAGGGATTTTTTTCTGAAACTTACTGTGAGAACGTTCTATGGTGGGTCAGGAATGAAATGGATCGACTGTACTTCTGGATAATACATTTTCATATTTATATTATTATTTTTTTGAAGTCGGTTTATAAAAGCCAAAATTGCTATAGGTGTGCCTTTAAAATTTGAGGTTTGCCCTCGATTTCCCTAGGATCCCATCATCAGATCTTCATTTGGGACAATGGGACCGCCTCAGAAGAATACTGTTTCGAATAATGAAAGAATTTTGAAAATCGGTCCACAATTGACTGAGTAATCGCTGAACATACATAAAAAATACAAACATTGGAACATAGAACCTCCTCCTTTTTTGAAGTCGGTTAAAAATGAATAGCAGAAAAATAGCCATTGATTGATAGATTGCACGATGAAAACGGATATATGGTATAGATAGTAACATATGTTGTTAATTATTATTGTGTGCGAAAATAGAGAGCCGCACGCAAATTTACGTCGATAGAGCCGTAAGTTGCCGTCCCCTGATTTGAGACAGTTAGAATAGGCTTCAAAAGTATTATTAATTTATTAGCCGAGTTAGATGACCATAAAAAAGTCATCAAATGATTGCGACATCAAATATGAAACGGTAAGCAGATATTAATGATAATTATGCGCGTTAATTAAAAACCACTTGGTGAATATTAGCAAACATTCTCATTATGAGTAATTAGTTAATTTGTATGCAATAATTCTTGGTTAATTGTGTACTTAATAAAATATGTTATTGAATTTTTCGATAGTAACATAAGTATATCCTGTTCAGTGGCTCTAGAGCGATATAATGATGCCCTATAAAGTTTAATTGCTGCTAGAAGGAAACAATGCAACGCCTTAATCATACGCATTACCGACCAGTCTTCATTGTTCATTTGTAATTTGTGAACGGCTTGTGAAAACAAAATAGTACTTAACGTGCACTTCAATGCAAAAAAAACATTTGCTCCATAAACAAACACTACAAATTTAACATACTGTCTTTCTCTTTCAACGTAAAATAACCCCACCCTTACTGACGTAAAAAAGTTGAAAAAACCCCGACATTATTTTAAAGTTAAATTATCTTAAAAATGGCTGAACTGAATTTAATGAAACTTAGCTAGCTAGGGTTAGGACCTATCTCGATCAGACTACCTTTCGATTAAAAAAACCGCAACAAAATCGGTCTATACGTTTCAGAGCTATGATTTCACAGACGCACACACGCAGCGGTCAAACTTGTAACACCCCTCTTATTGCCGCGGGGAATAATAGTAGATTGTTCAACAAGGGACTAAAACAAGCCATAATGACGCGAGATGTTTAGCCACCCGAACAGAGCGAGGCGGGTTTTCTTTTCTTTTATTGTTTGTGAAGTGACGCTTTAAAAGCTTGCATATTTAGCCAACAGTTTCAAAATTTAAAACTATTTTAAAACTAATATGCACAATAAAATGGGCTATGTACAATAAAATGAAATTTTTTAATATAATTGAATACATTCATATTCGTAATCACTAATTGTGTTTCACGAAATTAAATCGTGTTTTTTAATATTTTTTGCACAGTTGTCATTTTGAGGTTATTTCCTCGCCTAAAAATCCCCCATTCACAAACACCGTGTTGGCTGTTTAGGGGTTTCCAACGTAAATTAAAAAATATATACTTTAATCCCTAGAGAATAAAAAGGAGCTTTAGTCCCGATATGCAGAGACTAAAGTAGCATTTTAAGAGCATGAAGAAGAAAAAATATTATGGGACAAGCTACACCAATTGACCTAATCTCAAGCTTTATTCTAACTATTAATTATTTTTAATGTTTAATGCTCAAATCAGGCCCTTATTGCATATGTCACCAGCGATATTATTCACGGTCTACATCCCGTAGCAAATATATCGAGTACATGTCTCCATGTTTCCATGTTTATCTTTCGATTGATATTTTGATTTGCGATCGTATTTTTAAAATTGATTTCGGTGCAGCAAGATGGTTTTAATTCAGCCAATGTTTTTGTTATGATGATACTTTAGTACATTGTGTCTTAAGGGCGGTAAATAAGGAATTACGAACGAGAGTCTTTTAGAAGAAGTCTGCTGCTGCTGCACGATCCGCAGGAGGACCTCGCGCACGCACGTCAGGCACATGCTGCGGAGGGGGAGGGGGGGAGCTGGCGCTGTCAAGAGCTACGCTAGAGCATCGGCAATTTTTGTAAAAATAATAGTTTTTCTTTTACAAATATAAAATATTACTCGCAAATGTGACGATTGTACGCATCAATGGGCGGTACTAAAATTACGAACATCGACTCATTAAAGCCCTGTCTTCGACTTCTAGTAGACTCGTTGGTAATTCCTTATTTACCGCCCTTAACCGCCATGTACTATTAATACTTTTTTTTGTGATGATGGTTTTAAACACATGTACAGACATAGCTATCTTGAGTGTGTGTTATTGGAGCAGCAAGATAAAAGGTTGTAGTTCAATTAACACTAAAGGTAAACGTCCACTTGTCGGTATCGTACGCATCGGACGCATCGCACGCAACGGATCGTAGTATTCTTTGTATAGAAACTCATATAAGTGCGTCCACCTGTCCGCATCGTAAGCATCGCACATTTCTATACAAAGCAACAAATCCGATACGTCCGAAGCGTACGATGCGTATAAGTGGACGCCTACCTTAACAGATTAATTCACTCTTTAGAGCTTAAGACTTGATTAGAAATTAAATCTTCCTAAAATTATCTTGATTGCGAACGTCTTGGCCGAAACGATGAGGTAATTTAAGCAATATTTAAGTGATGAATGAAGTCATGAAAATTGCGAAAGAATGAAAACGGTATGTTTGATTGAAGGCGATTTATATTTACTTCGTTTTTTTCAGAAATAGCAATGTTTTCACAATCTTGCTTGACCTGTCATTTAAATCAAAAATGCTTTTTAATGGTTAATTACTGGTACAGTCACCTGCATTAACATCTGCCACAGCGGAGCATGCAAACATTTGTGACACGTCCTACTGTACTGGCACTAGAAATAGAGTCATATCCGTATCAGACAGATATAATTTATGCACGCTTTTTTGTGTCAGGTATCGATGCTCGTGACTATACATAATATTGTCACGTCATAATTAATTGTTGTTTGCTGTTAAATATATGTAGATATGTACAAGAATATTTTTGTTTTGTTTGTAATTATGCGTTTCCACTAACTTTTTGTTTTTTGTTTACAGGACCCGAGCAGTCTTAGAGAACAAAAAGTCACAGAGCGAGGTGATAAGGAATTATAAGAAACATATTCCTAAAGTAATAGTGAGGAAGCACGGTTCACATCCTAAAAAGTACGCGTACGACTCGCTGCCGAATTTGATCTCAGTCGGGAACAGCGTCAAGTGAGTTCCTAAATGTTGTTTGTTTTTAAATTTATGTTTAAACTATTTAAGTTTCATAAATTAAGGATAACAGGAAAAAGTTTTTTCACTTCTCATGCTCGTAAAGTTGATGTTTATGTTGGATCTATGCGTCATAAAACTGTTTTTTATGCTCTAGTGCATATAGTAAAATCTTCGTCTGAGACCAAGGTAATCAGGTCTCAACAGCCACAAACAAAAAAGTTTCTATATATATTTTTAATAACTTATTTTATGTAAAACTAAAAATCAATCATATTAATTAAAAAAATGAATAAAACAAAAAATATATAATCATACCTATAACAATCATGAAAAATAAAAGTTACCTAAGTTAACTAAGAAAGCGAACTGCTATTTAATTTCCTCTCAATCGAAGTGAAAAGCAGTGTACAACTCGAGCATTAAATCCATTTTCCCCTCGAGGTGTCTATCCACCCTCGCCGTGCCGGCTCAGGTGGTTATATGAACGCCTCGGGTAAAATGGCTCGTTTTATGCTCTTGTTGTACAATCTACTATCTATGTGCATGTTTTCCGTAGAGAGTTTTTTTACTGTGGCCCATAAAGTCCTAAAGTTGGGTAGTTTTCTGGGTAAAAAAATATTATATGTAGTCCGTCAGTCAGATTATTCAAACAATATTAAACACTATTTTTTTCATTTGTCAATCAAACAAAAAAATTACAAAGATGAAGGCGCGTCAAAGTTTGGGAGTGGGAGCCCGCGACATCACGCCACGCCGTGCCAAATAGTGTCACGACACGACGTGACGCCACGCGGAACTTTAACTGGCTATTTATCTATTTTATTGAATCAGGCGTTACCTACTTTGCCCATATGGACCCCTTTTGGACCTCCCCATATCAATGAACTAAAACAATTACTTTGCTTACCCGCGATTTTTGTTTTGGTTCATGGCAATAATCTTCAGCATTTTTTGTTTAATTGACACGCAGTCCACATTTATTCTGACATTACCTACATATTTTTTTTAGGTGATAGAATGTCTCAAATAGTCTGAATAAAGTTTTGATGAAAAAAATTAACTACCTAATAAAGTTCACTGTGCTATTCAAGGTCATTTTGAACACGGAATCCCTTATATATTTTTTTTGTTTTTATAAACATACTTCATAGAAATTCAATTAATCTTGAACTTTACAAATAGTATTGCTATTGTACTAATCTTTTTCTGTACACGAAAGTTATCGGAGCATAAACTGTGAATGAACTGTCAACAATGGTTGTTTATTGCTACACACAGCGAATCGACTTGACGCTAAGTGTGGTATAAGTGGGCAAGCGTTATATTGCACCGGCGTCTCGATAGGGGGTATCAGTGCCTCCTCATAAGTGCTTGTGGCTAAATATAGTCTCATTTCCTGCCGTTAACTTTTCAAGTTGTATAGTCAAGTGCAAAGATATCGACACGGCCAAAGCTTCAAAAATATGTATGTGTAGACTTTATGCGCTTAACATTAAGGTCGTGTATACATATTTTTGTAACACATTTTAAAACATACTTTAAATCGATACGTAGTAATTCTGAACTTTATGTACAGTAAGATTTACCTTAGCTCTGACGGGTAACTTTGACCATTGAAATTAACTCATTCCAGGTTTTACTATTGAATTGCTATATGGTTGGTTACTTTTAGCTGACTGCGTGACTGCCTATGCAGTAGTCTTTTTTATTAGACCCTTCTATGTGTGGTATTCATATGGGCCAAAGCTACCCTTTATTGGGTCAAAGTACCTTCCCCTACTTTATGGTAATAAGTTAGGTAAAATAGGTAGGTGTAGGGAGCGGGGTGTAGGGGGGTAGGGGTTAGGTAGGCGTTAGGTTAGGTAAATTAGTAAGTCTACGCAAAAAAATTAGTCAAGTATGATATTTTTTTTAAGTCGCGAAATTTAAGTTTTAATTTAAGATAAACCAGATGTTCTAAAATGCCTGCTTTTTTATACGACTTTTGCTAGCTGTTTCACGCAACTGTGCTTGTGCTATGTTTGATTTTATACTTTTTGGGATAGAAAGTAGTCAATGTCACGTTGTAATTTACGACTCCACTAGAGATGTGCAAGGAATGAGTTTTATATAAAGCAATAGAAACATTTCATTGACATATCCAAGTGTATTATACAATAATCATTCCTAGCTTACATTCTTCCCACTACTGGACACAGGCCTCTGAGAGGGGTACGGAGCTACGGCTGTATTTCTTACGCATACCCCGTGCAGATCGGTATCTTCACACTCACCATTGGTTGAACTGCTTCGCTGTGTCGGTTTATCAGTGGTGTTTTCATGAGAATGAGTTGAAACGAGTGTTTAACGTACAAATATGTTTTCAGTTACGTGAAGAAAGTATACCTTCAGCATCTATACGGTTTGGCGCCAAATTATTTGGCCGAAGAGTTTGACAATGTGCTGTGGCAGAATGGCACTGACGTTGTCTCGGTGCAGATTGTCGTTACGCCTTTCCACCCCCACGAGCCTGGAATCAGGCTTTATAACAATGTCACGAGAAAGGTAAATTTATCAAATAACAATGACAGTTATCTAACGAATATCACGAAAATATTAGTCGCGGGCTGCGTGGCCAAACCTGATAAGTCAAATAATTTACTGTTGAAAAGTTTTTACGATTTAAATCTAGTTATTGGTTTAGACCACACAACCCTTTTGAGCTTTTTGTAATGTTTATTGACTAAGAGAACAAAACTTGTCATTGCCAAAATACATCGCCTTGGAATTATTATGTTTATGTTTTCCTCAAAATTGAATACTTAATTACTTCACTACACATAATAAGTGTGAAACTATATGCATCCCTGTTTGTTGTCGTGTCAACAGGAAAGACGAGATTCTAAAAACCGGTGCAGGAATAACCTAATCTAACTTATAATTAAAAAGAACCGAAAGCGGAAAAAGTTCATATGATATCATTTTTATATTTGGGATTTTTTTTTACCGCCGGTTACCTCGTAAATTAAAATAATTCGACTCCTAATTATTTGAATGGCGCTCATGCGATAAAGATGGCTTATTGTCTATGTGATGAAATAAATCGTGATGCAAAAAAAACGTAGCTAGTGTACTTTATACAATATACCCAAGAATGACCCAGGATAAAATGGGCACAACTTAATCTTTTCGTGGAATAAAACAATAGTAATCAAATAAGTTTATTCAAGTGTTATGCGATTGACGTCATTGGTTATAACCCGACTGCCCGAAGGAGGGTTTTTTTTATACATATCTTTGCAGCAACTGAATCAAGATTATTAATGTTGATGATTATGTTTTGCAATGTTTTGTATATGCCACACTATGATTGTGAACCCCTTTACATTATTATTAATCCAGTAAAGTTGCAAGTTAACCTTACGTATCTATCTGTTAGTTTAAATAGTGCGAGATAGATTTGAAACTAACGGTTTACACAATCATGGAAATTATTTAACCGAAATTTTATTTCCAGTGGTTCCACATGTGCACTATAGAAGAATTAATATATTTGACGCGAAATGGTGAAAATTCCTTAGAAGTTTCGAGAAGAGGCACGCCTTTGTTCTTCAAATTTAAATCCGAGGAACAGCTGTCTTCGTTTATCTCAGTATGTGATGGATACTACAGGTACTTACTTAAATTGTATTAAAATAAGTTAAATGTTTAAACTCAACCCCACAAAAAAAAATTTGAAAAATTATTTGCCTGGAAAGCAGCAGAAACTTTTTTAATAAATATATATAACCCCAAAGCTATCTAGCTTAATATCAGCTGCGTCGGTCGGGGATAAAAGTGTTTTAAAAAATTAAAAAAGTAAAACTACCCTGCAGTGGGAGCTATAAGCCAAGCTGACGATGATGATGAAAACTAACTTATTAATTTATGCTCGTGATTTTCTAGGTTGATGGTGAAGTGGACTTTTAACTTGTCCAAGGACGATGAAACGCCATCTTTGAAAGAATTGCAAAGGATAAAATGCCACGGACCTGTAGGGTAAGTATATTGACTGTTTTACTAGAAGCAATATGAGTGATAAATTTATACCTAATAAAAATCAATAATTTTGGTCTACTTTACAGCGGTGCGTTTTCGTATCGGAAACTCGAGGAAAAGCGAGCAAAGAAACATGGTTGTTATATTCTAAGACAATGCCAGGACGACTACAATCTTTATTATTTAGACGTTTGTACAAAAAATAGGTAAGATATTAATTTGATTTATGTTCGTAGTAAATCCTGACAAGTTCCTATTTAGCCCTCGCTATGTTGCGGATTTTCAGTGGAACTCATCCCAGCCTATATACGTCCCACTGCTGGGCACAGGCCTCCCCTCAGAACAAGAGGGCTTGGGCCATAGTTCCCACGCGGGCCCAGTGCGGATTGGGAACTTCACACGCACCATTGAATTGCTTCGCAATTTATTTTAATGGCAATGATTTTTTTTGACAACAAACGTTGGAAGTCATTGAATGTCACCAATGTAAACAAATCGATTTTGCAATCAAAATGCCCAAAAAAGTTCACCCTGATGCAAAAAATAATAATTTTAAATACATTCAAATGGTTGCGGCAGAAAAAAGACGCAAGATTCAGCAGCATTCCAATAAACAATGTTTTGAAATTAGTTGTTGACATGACGGGTACTGATATTCACAGTGCGGTTGTAATGAACTGGTTAGCTTGGTACTAAATATGTATATTATTTTTTTTTCTCATTCAAGGCGTCTGTAGTGCTACAATCAAAAATATATACAAAAAGAATGAGCCGTTACCGTCATTGCCACCGATACCAAAAAAAAAACTACCAAAAAAAAGAATATTTAGAATCGGATTTTGACGAATAGGTAATTATTCATATTTCAATTACCTTAAAACATAGTTTCACAATCTACAAGTACATAATTGTATATCTCACTCGTTCTTGCACGATGCACATACACACTGTCCCGGCTATTCATGACGTACACGTATTATTGCCATATGTAAGCTGTTTGTAGCGACACTATATCAGGGCTAAATAGGAACTTGTCAGGCTTTACCTTTATGCGGTTTTTCTGCAATGAGAACTATCTTTCATTTAGAGCTAACTGAACTAAAAAGGCCCTAATGCATCTTTAGGACTATAAACTCAATCTTCGCCAAAGTTTTACTGAAACTCTCACTTTTAACCTCGAAAATGTAAGAAGTAGAATACTTATTTATTTTCATAATTTTTCAGCACGACGGAAACGTACCGTATTGAGTACCATGGTCACTGTTATGTGTTCAATGAACAAGAGTTCACAAGTATTGAAAGAATAATTGATTACCATCAAAATCCTGACGGAAGAATATTTTTGAATGAATGTATACCACCTTCTGAGTATGGTAAGTCAGATGTAACAATATTTTCTCTTCTGCATTTAGACTCTTAACCCTTTGACCGCCACGGTCGGTAAAACACGACAGCTGAAAAAAGTGCCATAGTGGCCATGTCGGCATTTCGTGGCGCATATGGAACAATTTCAGAATTTTTTTGTTCCGTGGCGGTTAAAAGGTTGAAATGAGAGGCTCGGTCAATTACCTACCATATTAAACTAGAAAAAAAGAACAAAATATTCGTGTCGTAGAGTTGCTTTTATACCTTGATTGGTATTTAATTAAACAATTAGTTTGCCTCCAAGGTCTAGTATAATGCAGGCATTGAACACTGATGAAATCCCAGTATTAACCTCATTACATTCCTATCTGTGAAACGAAAATCTGATAACCGTTTGTCGGCGAAACATTAGCTATTCTTCAATGACTCTTGTACTTCTACACATACTATATGGTGTACTTCTACACATACTATATGGTTAGCAATATTCATCAATTTCATTTTTCCATTGTCCCATAAACAGACAAATCACAGTTGCTGCTTTGTGGCGAACCGCAGAAGAAGGGTGTGAGGATCGACCAGGCAGAGTTGCAGGAGATATTAAAGGACAACAAGAGCCCACGCTGTCTGCCCAGCAAAGATATACTGCTGTACACAGGTAACGAAACAAAATACATATTTAGCCGATAACCTGTCTAGCCTTGAATATCTCTTCAAAACACCTGGGAAGAGAAAGACGTCCTGCTACTTGGTGATCCAATTTCGAAAGGGCAGCATCCATTTTCATTTTAATCTTAAAGATCCATAATTTATTTTAATTTTAGGGTCTGAAAAAATCGGATCCGAGGGTTTAACAGCGACGTTCAAAGCGCTATGGAGACTGGACGAAACGAAGAAACTAGTTGTCGCATTCAAGACCCTACAGAGAGAAAAGACTAATGATTATTTAAAGGTAAGGCTTTCTGAAATATACAACGCATCTTGTAATCCTTATTTGATTACATAATTCTGTGATAAAGATATAAATAAAGAAAGGTTATTTTAATTTGTAATCATTTGCTGTATACGTAGAAAAAAAATAGCAGTAATTTGCTAAAGCACGATTTTGGTTAATGAATTCTCACTTTGGATTGTGTCATTGCAGTTTAAAATTATAATAATGTTTTGGAATAATTTTTGCAGTAGTTCTGATCACAACTTGCATCTGAGCTAAACTTCTTTCTTTGTAGGATTACATAGAGTTGGCCAGCAAATGGGCGTGTGTGCAATCCTGCGCCATAGTTCGGCTATACGGAATCACGCTCAGCTCGCCAACCGCAATGGTGCTCGAGTACTTACCGTATGGACCTTTCGATGACTACCTCAGGTAATTAAAACTTATAATCTTTGAAGAAAATATTTGAGTACTAACTAGCCTTAACCGCGGCTTCGCCCGCGTTTACTATTTGATCTGGCATTTGAAACATTCGTAAAAATTTTGTTGCATTAAAAAACACTCATGCCAAACTTGACGTCTCTTAACCAAGCGGTTGAGATTTCAGCATTATATACAAATCCCTGCCGTGAGAATGTCAGCTAAAAACGAATAGGCCATGGAGGAATAGTACTCTAAATAAATAATAATAAAAGTAAAGAAAACCTTTCCTTTACATTCAAAACAGTACAATGTTTGAGAAAAGCTCTATTTTGGTACACCTGGGTCGGAACGGCGATTGCCGGTTTCGTATCATAGACGGATTCTACTTCCTCGTCCAGCAATCGCCTACGTTGCAATAATGTACTATTGCGTCATATTTACTGGAGATGTGACGTGTTATGTTGTATCAGGGAGCACGGAGAGACGGTGCCGGTGCTGGCACTGAAGAAAGTATCTGCGACCCTGGCGCGCGCGCTGTGGGACCTTAGCGAGGCCGGCGTGGTGCACGGCTACATCCGGTGCTCGCGGCTGCTGCTCGCCGCGCGTGACGCCTCACGGCTCACCGTGAAGCTGGCCGGGCCCTCCCTGCATCGCTACACGCAGCGAGAGTAAGTTGTATACATCCCTGGGGTCAACCACTTTAGAGTAAGAACAATAACTTTGCTTGCCCGTGACCTTATGATAGCTACGTCTATGCAACAAATGTTCATGCAGCTTCCCACCTCCACACTGTAAGAACTTATACAAATCACACTAACATAAACTATTACCACCACCACTGACCGTTTCGAACTCGACCAGAGTTCATCCTTAGAGCAACACAACCGAGTCAGAGTTTGGACGCGCTGTGGGACCTTAGTGGAGTCGGCGTGGTGTACGGGCTACATCCAAGATTCTCATTGTCTGTTGTGTGCGACCTAGTGACGTGTTTACCTCAGCTAGGGCCAAGGGGCACTTACCCGGGGCGGGGCTAGTCGCTATGTATGAGTAACAGCCTAGCTTTACCCAGCTGCCTTTCTTCATCGTTACTTTTTAATTTAACCTTTCTAAAGGAAATAAAACTAGCTTAAGATACCTGTCTTTTATCGTTAAAAGAATATTAATAAAAAACTCTTGCACTGTGTAGTGTCCACTGGATGCCGGTGGAATTCTTCTCGGACATGAGCCTGGCGAAGAGGTCGGTGGTGGGAGACATATGGGCCTTCGCCACCACTTTGTGGGAGGTGTTCTCTTACGGGCAGTCCCCTACCGACACCAATCCCGTACTTACGGCGAGGGTAAGTGTTCTGGACTTTAAAAACATTGTGTATTTGAAAAACAAAAGGCTTACGCAATAAAAATCAAAGTATAATATTAGAGTAAACCCCTCGTATGCGGGAGCCGTTTCAGGATTTGACTCCTCGGTGCGGCTACTTTATGTCAGAACAAGAGTCTGTGTTACATATTTTTTAGTGTTGTTGGAAAAAAAATCATTTTTACCTCTTGGTCAATGGGACAGAATAACAAACTAGAAAATGTTGATTGACCCATTTAAATGTAACACTAGTAGGATGAGTAGGCTCTAGGTTCTAAGTCTCTGATATAACAACGATGACATGTTCCGCAGAGCTACGAAATGGGCGAACGTCTGCTGCGGCCGGTGCGATGCCCGAGCGAGGTGTGGGCGCTCCTGCGGCCGTGCTGGCAGCCCGACCCGCCGCGCCCGCAGGGCATCATGCGAGACATCAACCACATGCTGCACGCAGGTATTAAACGAAATTAAAAAAGTTTATTCGGGACACAGACAAATATTAGCACGCGACGACGCGACTCCTATGAAGAAGGGTTACAAAATTGCCCGAAACATGTCGAGCTAAACTCGATTTAAGACTTGAGTTGCAGCATGAGCATTTAATATGAGCGAGTCTCACGGTAGTTTCATGTTCAAAATATTTGTTTGTGTCCGAAATGGTCCCGCCTCAGAATAAAATGCGGACTAAATATTAATTGACTCTGTAATCTTCACAAGATCTTTTTGTCAATTTCAAACAAAAGCGACTCGACTTTCGAAGCGAATAGCAAGTTGTAAATTCGTAGTTCTTGAATTATACCACGTCATGTAAGATTTATCGGCTATCTCATATCTAAAAAATATTGCTTTTTTTGGAAGAAATAGTCTGTTTTGCCTTTAACCCGGTGCAATAGTCGTGCTTCTGACAAAGGTAAATCAAATTAATTCTTTTGTTTTCTCCATAAAAAAACCGGCCAACTGCGAGTCGGACTCGTGTACCGAGGCTTTTGTGCGTGCATCTGGATGATTAATTAATTTGCCAGGATGAATAGCAATAGCAGTACCAATTTGCACGTGAATAGCTGTAAACCAACTATGGAGACGTGTAATTACATTCATTTTCAATATATGTAAAATATGTATTTCCAAAAGTATTGTGCCTAAAATCAACATTTTTACCAACCAACTAACGTCAACATTTTGATCTTTTATGTGGACGCCTTTTGAACTTTTTCTATTTTTTGTGTTCATTTGATAGGGAAGTGTGGTTCTGATCATATAATTTTGTTACAGAATATTTGCCAGTGCACCAATACGAAGAACCAAAGATATCACTGAACAATATGGACCACGCAGAGACCGTTTCAAGTAAGTGATATTCTAAATAATTCTTAACTTTTCAAAAATACCTTCCAACAAAATTTTTAAACAACAGCAATAGAAACAACACAACAACAGCAATATGACTGTTTGTAATTTTTTTATCCAATATTGTATATTCCTTTGCAGGTGACAGGTTTATCCCGAGTGAGAGCGACGCGGGGAGCAATAAGTCGCTTATCTCGGTGGACAGCAGCGGCGTGCCTTCGATGAATGGCACCATGTCTGACCAGTACAATAATTCTGTGAGTTCAAATTATATATTGCATCAGGCGTTACTTTGCAAAGGTCCATATCAATGAACTAAAGCAACAATTACTTTGCTCACCCGCAACCTTATTATAGCTACATCTATGCAAAAATGTGTGTTCATGCAGCTCCTCCACTTCCACACTGTAAGAACACACAAATATACAAACAATTATTACCACCACACTACACTGACGCGTTCCGAACTCAACCAGAATTGATCCTCAGAGCAGCACAACCGTTCAACATGCTACCAGATGTTAGATGTGTGAGTCTACTCTACTAACTGTCGGTGTGACTGATCTGTATATTCATGCCAAATTACAGGTTTCTAGTACCAACGGTCTCTGAGCTTAGCAGCGGACGGAGAGACAGACAGACAGACGGACTGACATGGCGAAACTATTAGGGTTCCTAGTTGACTAAGGAACCCTAAAAATTGACATGTGCATCAGGAGGTTAGACCGTGTCGCATGTTCCAGTTCGGCGACAACCGCAGCTTGGCGTCTCTGGGCAGCATGGCGGGGCTGGCGGGGCTGGCGGGGCTGGCGGGGCTGGGGCTGCGCGCGGGCGGCTCGGCGCGCTCGCTGCCGGCCGCCGACGACGACGCGCTGCCGGGCGCCGCGCCGCGCCTCATGGAGTCCATCGTGTCGCAGGGGAAGACTTACCTCGTCACGCTCAACAGGAAGATAGGCAGCGTTAGTACTTTGTTATTATTACTGCGTATCAACAACTAGCTATTGACGGCGATTGCGAACAATTGAGAATATTAGGCAAAACTCTGCGCAGGAGGCGAGACTAGCACAAATCGTAAACAAACCGTCGTGACGACGTCAGTTCTCTTTATAGTTTTTGCCCATGAGGGATCATGACATATTTATTAGTTATTAAATTAATATGATAGTATGGCAACTTATAGACATTTCTGCACTCTGCCAGCAGAACATTGCAGTAATATTCCCTATTCGCTCATCTGCAGAATGCTGTTTATACACGTTACAAATATAACTTTTGGTATAATCCTGTATCATTAAACGAGCAGTTCTTGTATATCTATTTGTATCGAGGATCTCGAAAATTACAATTATAAACTTAAATAGTTTTACAAAGAGAGTGACCCCTTACCTGCAATCGTAACGGCGACACTTATGGGCGGTGTGTGCGCAGGGTAACTACGGACACGTGTATAAAGGCGTGATGGAGTGCGACCACCAGGAGTCGGACCGTAAAGAAGTGGCCGTGAAGAAACTCACCCGCAACGCTGCCGAGCGGAATTCCACGCTCTATGACGACTTCAAAAACGAGCTGGAAATCATGAAGGTATGAAAATACGTTTTTTTATTTACCAGCAACACAGGTAGATTCACAAGAGCTGGCACGAATGGATTGAATGAGTGAATGAAAGTATCTGCATGTTACTTATTTGAATACACTTCACATAAATATGAAAATGTCATGCAAAACTTTCGCTTAATCCATTCGTTCATTCGAAATCTAAAAAAATAATTCCTGCGCGTCAGATATTGAAAGGGGATGTTAAGTGAACCCTAAAAATGCTCCCATACAAAAGACTGACGATTCGGAAGTGGCTGAAGCTCGTAACATTTAAAAAAAATTGGCCGTATTTTATATGAACTTATGGTACGTGTACATGGTAGAGATACTCAGTAGGATGCCAGTATCCCTCTTTATGCTCATCTGACACGCTTGAGTAAATCCCAAAGTCCCCCCGGGCTCCTCTACCACAAAGCCGGCACTAGCTGATAGTATTTTACGTCCCCAGTCCCTAGTACACGTGAACATCGTAGAGATCCTCGGCTACTCGTGGGTGGGCGGCGGTGACGTGCTGATCGTCATGGAGTATCTCGAAGAGGGCTCGCTCAATTACTACCTCAAGTTCCAGGGCGACAAACTACGCACCGCACATCTCCTCAAATACTGTCTGGACATTGCCTCCGTGAGTATTATAACTGTAGTGCGATTGAAACTGTTTATTAAAACAACAAATGGATGTACTGAACTACTACCTAAACGTAATACGGGCTAATTAATAATTAACGTAAATGCCAAAACTAGGGTGGCTGAAGTACCCTGTATCTTAGGCAAATAATATGTAGGCTTAAAATACGACTATCAATTTATTACTTCGTGTTTTGCAAATAAAAAGGTAAAAATGAAGCTACAAACTCGAGTACTGCCTTTTCGCAACGTAACGTTTGGCAACCTGCTTCATTTCGCAACTTCTCATTTCGCAAACTCTAAAACTGTAAATATTTCAGGATTTATTTCAGGGCCATCGTGTAGAACCCTTTAGGTTAGGTTAGGTTCATCATCATCATCCCAGCCTATATACGTCCCACTGCTGGGCACAGGCCTCCTCTCAGAACAAGAGGGCATTTAGGCCTTTAGGTTAGGTTAGTTTTATAAAAATCCTGAAATATTTACAGTTTCAGAAATATTAAACAGATGGGAAATGAAAAGTTGCGAAATGAAACAGGTTGCCAAACGTTATTCGCCGAAACATTAGTAAACCCTAAAACTATATAAGCTATAAGCAGGTTTTCAGTTTTCTCGTAAGGCAAGTTTTTTAGCCACTCTATAGTTGGACCCATAGAAAGGGTATTTGTCACCACCGTAAACAATCTGAGATCTGACGTCACTTATTTACTTGATTCAATTAATTTGAAAGCAATGAGGGTTTCTTGACAGGCGAAAAATCGCTAGATGGCATTAGTATCGAGAGGCCTGTTTGACGTTACAGTCATGCTTGCGATTGGCTCATTTAGTATTTTGTTTAAATTAGTGGCTTCTGTCCAATGGGAGCTCATTTAGATATCCAAATCACAAACGTGACACAAAGGTTAAAGTTGTCAAACAGACCCTAAGATGCTAGCTAATTTTATAAGTAATGGAAAATGAATCTGATTTCCAGCGCTAGAATAAAATATCTAACTCACAAAACATATTTTTAAAGTTTGGAAATTATTATTATGACATTCTGAAGTTTAGTGATAAATATTAAAAAATCGTTATCGCATCACGCGGTGCACAAAATAAAAACAATTTTAAGTTAAGAAGAATCTATTATCCTGTCTATTCTAATCCACTAACTAAATATAACTTTTAAACCAACAGGGCATGGATCACGTGTCTTCTAAAGGCATAGTGCACCGTGATCTAGCGACACGAAACATCCTCGTAGTGAACAAATATCACGTAAAAATATCGGACTTTGGCCTCGCTCGGATCCTACCGCGGGAGGAGAATGAATACCGCCTGAAGACGCTGCGGCTTCTGCCTGTCAACTGGTCAGTATTAAATTAAACATGAATGGCGCGCGTTTTCAGTTCTCCATACGCATCGCATTAAACACTTCACTATTCCTTGTCTAAACTCATAACTGCTTCCACTATTTCACATCGCAATTGTTCGAAGAGACATGTTTTACGGCCGATGACGTCATCGAGTTCCACTCGTACTGTACGAAAAGTTGCGTCAGCATTCCATTCGTTGACTCGTGAGCAGTGTCAGCAGTTATTATTGAAATGTATATGTGCTAAAGAATAGCTATGCGACTAAATATAATAATATTTTATTACCTGTCTGCCAAAAAACTCGTTTCCAAATGTATAGTTCTACCCTGCAGTTCCTAACCTTGCATTTCTGTTCCATCGCAGGTACGCACCAGAGTCGGCGGTCGAGCCGTACCACTTCTCTATGAAGAGTGACGTGTGGTCGTACGGCGTCACGGCGTGGGAAATATTCACGCGCGCTAGCGTCGAAGTACCCAAGTTTGACTCCGAGAGACCGCAGGAAAGGGCGTCTTGGTATGTCCAATGGCATTATTGTTTTGTTGTATTATTAAAAATTACATTTTAATACAAGCTTCTTTACTGACTGTACTTGCATTGTCATCCAACTTATGTATACCAAATTTCAAGCCAATGCGACCACTGGAAGTGGTTCAAATTGAACTTACAAAAACAACAACAACAAACAGGGCAATTTAAATAAAAGCTTGTAAAACAACAGTAATATCTGCCATAACGGAGCAAGCAAAAATATCTGACACGCCCTACTGGCCCTAGAAATAGAGTCGTATCAGATATTTATGTACGCTTTGTTGTGTCAGATATTGGAGCTGGTGACTGTACGTGTCAACGATGGCGATGGGCAAGTAGTCTATTGTATGGATGGAGTGACAGCACTGGCCCTGCATTGCCTGACTCAAGGAATCATATTAAAATATTAAGTTTTTCACAGTTTCCCAAACCCGAAGGACTGCCATTGGGAGATATACGAGCACCTCATGAAAATCTGCTGGAAGCTCGACCCGAAGCAGCGCCCCTCGTTCATAAACCTTGTGCATACCTGCAAAAGATTCATGGAAGAGTACAAGTGAAAGAGCATTGCATCGCAACGGCCGTCACATCATGAACCGGCAATGTACGTGCGCCGCGGGCGACCTAAATATATTTAGGTAACATAAAGGATAACATAGTAGAGAATACGATTAAGAACAGCCTTCACTCATCTGTTTAATGGAAAAAAAATATTAAATGCATTTTGTTGTAAAATTTTGTACGAAGAGAAAAATGTATCGAGAGCTTCATACTTTTGATTACTAAAAAAAATATTCCTTAAATTCTTAAGTGGGATATTTAATTATTTTTTAAAATATTTTTTATTAAATTATAATTTCGCCAGATTTTTTTTAGCGAACCCACTTGCGATATATTTTTCACCCCTTAAACAGATGGATGCAGATCCTCTCTAATTCGGATCTTAGACTAATAGTAGGTAAATGCATTTACAGCGTTACCATCATTAAGTAGATCCGCGGCACACTTAAACAGGCCTTAGCAAATACGGTGTCTAGATCAAATTTGCCAGACTTGCCCTAATATTAGCAGTGTATAGCGCGCATTGGTTTGGTCTCATTTTAAAATCAATTGGCGCTGATACGCGAGATTTTGAGTAAATCAAGTTCCGGCTTTTTGATGCCGTGTTTTAGTTAAAAATGACACCGGCTCGTCACGTTTGCGGGCAACGGATTTTAAAAACAATTATGAATATACATCAACGGGTAAATTATTTATTAACTTATACACATTAATTTTGAATACAATTTTGAGAACAAATTCACATGAATCATGTATTTAATTTGCCGTTGCATGTTTTAAGTTACTATTTAATTGTATATTTATCATTTTATGGTTCCTCAAAGCATTTCATTGTGTATTATTTTCATTGATCATTTATTATATAATGTATTTTTAAGTAATTTACTCATAGTGTTTCTTGACATGATTTAAGTGAAAGAATTGTTGCAATATAGTTTTAATTTATAATGAGATCTAATTGTTAATATAGTTACAGTTAAGTATTTGTATAGGATGAATGGCTTAACAGATGTCATTTCAAATAATTTATTGAATCAGGCGTTATTTATCGGAGGTCCATATCAATGAACTAAAACACTTACTTTGCTCACCCGCGACTTTATTTATGTGTGTTCATGCAGTTCCTCCACCTCCGCATTGTAAGAACACACAAATCAAATCTCACAAACCTATGTATTACCACCGCCACACTACACTGACGCGTTTCGAACGCAACCGGAGCTCATCTTCAGAGGAACACAACCGTTCACCATGCTACCAGAGGTTAGACTGCACGCACTGCATGAACACACATTTCTTGCATAAACGTAGCTATCATAAGGTCGCGGGTGAGCAAAGTAATTGTTTCAGTTCAAAGATGTAATTTCATTATACGGGCGTTACAGCGTCAGCGTCGGTCGCGTGAGTCAAGACTGTTCAATAGATAGAAGCATGCCCATCTAATTAGTAGAGGCTACGTTAAGTCGTTCACCCAATATTTTATTATTAATCAATACTATATTATACTATTGAATTTTAAATCTGACACCTGCATTTTATTAATATATTAGATGTGCAATTGTTATCGGTGTCCATATATTATGTGTTGTATTGACGACAAGTACCTACTTGAAAATATTTTACTAAAGAATTTTAAAGTTGTACAAATTACGTTATCTTGAATGATTAAAATTTAAGACGAAATTAATTAAGCTTAAGTATGTTTTGGAGGAGACTTTTCTCATAGACTAGTAGTGTGTTACACACCCGTGTGGCGCCGTGAAGGTACCTGCACGTGACATATGTCAGTTAATTACGACAGAGTTTGAAAGTGCTTAAGATTTTTAAGGTTCCGTACCTCAAAAGGAAAAATCACTAAACCGAGAAAAATACTTTGTTTTTCATACAAATAATGTGATGTACAAATTATGTTTTGCTGGCAATCAATAATGTACGGAATCCTCAGTGCACGAATTCGACTAGCACTTGTCCGGTTTTTTAAAGTTTTGGACCAAGAATCCGTTCCGGTCTTCCGCTGGCCAAGAATTAAAAAGATTATAATTAAAACATTGCACTGTACAACATCACAAAGTAGAACATCGGGATAGAGTTGGTGCTAGTTTATGATGAGAGTTCCGGTGCGGCTAGTATGAGAATGGCTCAGACTCGTTTTCGAAAAAGATTCACGACAGCCGCAACACGGCCCATCATACTAGCTGTTCTGAGCTGTGTTTGTTTACTAATTAAATTACACTAGTCCAACTGTACTAGAAAAATCTCTGCAGTCAACGTAAGAATTGATTTACAACACTTAGGGCTGTTTCACCATCCATTGATTAGCGTTAACCAACGGTTAAATGTGATGCCGTCTCCGTCTATTCGAACAAAACAAATAGAGACGGCATCACACCTAACCGCCAGTTAACACTAATCAATGGATGGTGAAACAGCCCCTTAAAAGTAATAGTGTAACCCTCCTGACCTTTGTATGACATTAACATTAGTAAAGAAAGAAAGAAAGAAAGAAAGAAAATGCGTTTATTGGCAACAATTAGGTAGGTATATAATATGACACAAGAAGTACATACATAAGTAGTACATTGTATAGTGCTAATTCGAAGTCTCACCTACGTGTGCCCTGATTCGTCCAAATTATCTTACCTGACGAATAATTCCACTCATATGTATGAAGCACAATCATCGATTTAGAATACCCTAGATACCCTGCTAACGCTTATAACGTGTCTCGCTACAACTGTGCTCACAAGGGTCGATCAACTTTTCCCTGTACCGCGTTGCCAAGGTTACGTCCCCTGGACAACTCTTTAAACTCATTAAAACATTATTGTTTTAAATTAACTTCAATAAGTACCTATCTTCATTTGAACGTCAAAACCGTCAATTTGTTACTATTGTCACGCGGCGTAAACTGAATTCAACTTTTGATTGACTCAAGGTATACTATTGTTTAAAATAATCTTGCCTAACGACCGAAAGCGTGATGGTCTTATTTTGTAATGTCATAACCGCCAATCGCGCGCATTCGAAATAACATCTTAATTTTCGTGACATAAGTGTGAATATTGAAATTTTCTTAAGAACATTATGTGTTTTTGATTTGCCTTAGTAGTAGACGCACGCACTTGTCGATGGGACATTTTTGTGACTTGATATTTCTAGGTGATAGCGTATCTAGTATTCTAAATCGATGAGCACAATGCCCTTATCCGATCGCGGCGTACGCTACGCTGTCTTCATTCAACAATAATACGAATAGGGTTGGTTTGTCATTTGCTAATAGCGTCCAGTTTCTTGAAATGTAGCAGCCACGTAGTTGCGAATGAAAAATACGCTTAGAAATACCGCTGGCTTGAAAACTTAACAACACATGACGCTGCGGTGGCCTAGGCAAGCTAAGGTCACCTAAGGTTGGGATGGTTACACGAACTAATCATACCAAAGATGATATTAAATGATCGTTTAGTTACGAATATAGAACAAATTATTTTTTAAATGATATTAAGTGTATATTATTCATGTTGTAATATTGATCAATTCTGCAATTTGCTATTGTGAGAGTTTCATGTAGGTAAGCTTTTAAAGTAATTAATTATAGGTGTGTTTTGTGACAAAACATGTATTGTTACAATTTGTTCGCAGTTTTAAAACGGTTAAGATCGGCTTAAGGTAAAAAAATGATGAGGTGGTTTTTAAAAATGCAGACTGAAAAATTAAAACGAATAACGGTGCTAATGTTTGGAAATTGGGACTTAAAATTATATTTTACTGTTGAAGAGATACAGAGGGGGATAGACAGACATTACGCGGTGATTGTTGTAATGCACGAAATATGAAACCATCGGAATAATTTGTCGATCAGACATGAAAGTTGAGATCAATAAAGTTGAAAATGGTGTATAATTTCTTAAATTACTTGTTCACGGTCCAATTGTTTCATAAGCTTTTAAATTTTTGTTGTATAATTTCCACGCTTTACTTTGGAGATATTTTGGGGCTTAAGAAAGGCCTTTCGTTTAGGTTATCGTCGGTGAATGAAAGAGATAAATGTACATTGTGATCCCCATCTGTACAGTTGCTGGGTCAATTTTAGGCCATGCCTTAAGAAAATTTAGTGTGATGACCCCGCTTTAACTTTATCGCAATGGATTTAAGCTTTATTATAAAAAACTAATTTATATTTGAGATTTGTAATTTCTCAAGTTCGAGAAAACTTGTTCATAGTTTGTACATTTTAGATTAAATTCGAAACTTGTGGACGTACAAGTTTTTCAATTGTCAACAGTTAATTAAGTTGAGAGTTTATATTAGCTTATTTAATGGCATACGAACAAACTCAATAAAACAATGCTAGAAATTCTTTTGAACCACAGTAATGGTGTTGTTAAGCAGCTAGCAGACTTAACAAAGCCTTGGAAAAGTGACTTAGTTTCATCAATTCATAGAAATCCCAATTGTGCTGCTTATTACTTAGGTACCGCGACGACAAACAAGCAATAAATCTCGCTTGATGGCTTACTATCGCATCTTAGATATGTTAAAGAGGGAGAGTGATAGTACTCTGCATTAATGGCCTTAGAAAGTAAATTGCGACAGAGAAGACTGGATAAATACAGATGGACCAATTAAAGGCCGGTATAACCAACGTAGATAGAGATAGAGCGTAGGAGTGATAGAGATGAAAAAATGTAATCGTTTTAATATTACCGTTTCTATTAGAAATGCTTTGAATGTGTCCTTTTTTCTATTATAAATTTTAATTGATCTAGCCGCAACCGTACCGACAATCTTTCGGTTAAGAGCGTTTATACCTGCTGAGCTGGCATCGTTGCATTTTTGTTAGTTTTTCTCGATTATTCCATAAAAATTGAAAGTCTATAACGAATAATTATTGGAGTAGACACATTAACTTATATATTAAGAAGTGTTCTATCAGACAACATTTTTAATTTTCATTCAATTTTTATGGAATAATCGAGAAAAACTAACAAAAATGCAACGTTGCCAGCTCAGCAGGTATAAACGCTCTTAAAACGTGGAGATAATGTTTAATTTTTAACTCGAGCAAATGTTAATTACTGAAAAAAATGACATTAATGGAACAGGAACAATATAATTTTGAGAATTTGGCAAGTGTCGTGATTCAGTCTAGTGTTTCATGGGAGTAGAAAATACTTCTGATTACAATGCTCCACAATTAATGTATTTGTAAATATTCAGTCCCCAAACTTTCAATGTTAGTCAATGCTACCACTCTAAAAAGTAGATTTACCTTTTGCTGTTAAATTATTACCTACCTAATGTTTGTGTAAAACCATTAATTGTAAGTGATAAGGCGGAGGAGTTTCCTTCAGTGTAAAACTCATTAAATTTCTTATCTTACTTTCAAGCGGCTTGGATTGCAATATTTAAATAAATACATAATACACACAACTGTAAAAAACATAATTGTAATTGCATATCGTCACTACATTGCCACGTTAGATTTAAATGACTTACACCTTTATTAAGAACAATTAATACGACACGGTATATAACTATGAACTAGGTAGGCTCTACAAAATAATGAGCGCAAATTGGAATAGTATTTTTTTAACAATCTTCCATTATTTAAAAACTCATATCATCTTAAATACTAGAAAGGAAATAATCCTGATCTGTATCTGTATAACAATTTCGATTCACATTATAAACCACAGGATTTTTTTCATGTTTCATCGTATCGCTCGCTTGCTTCAGGGCTGAAATGTTTCATAATGTAAATTCAATTTAATACTATATTGAAACCAAGTTTAATATAAAATAAAATATTTATTCTTTAGAGCAAACATAGGAAAATAAATATTTGCCTTGAAATATCGTCCTAGCATTGTCAAGTTTTCCTTAAAGTAAAGAAACAGTGGAGTCAAATAAGATGAAAGTGTTTTAAGTGTTTCTTAAATCAATCAATTATAACAAATCAAATTATGTATTTTTAAATACATTATAATTATAACAAATGTGACATGAGTGGATGTATTTAACTAATGCAATGCGTTTGTTTTGTCTGCAAGTAATAAATCAAGTTAATATGTTAATAATGATTATTGTATGCAGGAATGCAACAATTGACCCATTGGATGCAAATCTGTTACATCTTGCTTTATGATTGTTTACTGTACAAGTGTTCATGCCTTACACATGTGGCTTGATTATATTAGGTTTTGATTGTGTTTTACACTGAGCGAAATTGCACCATCTTTGTTATTTGCCATACATTTTAAAATAAATCTATTAATTATTAGTACAACCTGTTTTTTTTCTTGTGTTTGATAATTATAATCCACTATTCTGTACCCGCGGCTTCACTAACGTAAATCATTATTTCTAGCAGTCGAACTGAAATTAGTCCCGTGTTAATTCTCTAAATTTACATCGTGGTCTTCATTGACATTGTATCACAGAATAGATAATAGTAGGTACAGTCGAGTTCATAAACTTGTGAGCAAAAATTTGATCAAAAATATCTGAACACGACTCTATTGTTAAGGGCGTATATATTTTTGATCAAATTTTTGCTCACAAGTTTACGAAGTCGATTGTACAAGATGGTAAGTACAAGTATTTTATAAAGATTACCCATTCAAAATTTCATGTTTCTAGACTAGACCGTGGGAATCGGGATAAAAGTAGCCTATGTGCGTCTAGTGCGGGTCGTGCTCGGTCCTGCGGGGCTACTACGAAATTCGAAAATCGAAGTTCGTATCGTACCGTCAAGCGTCAGAGGACGGTCCGGTACTCGAATTTCGGAGTAGGCGCTCTGTTTCATGTCATCTAAGGACCTACGCTAGTTGACGCGGTTTGCACGGAGCGGGTGGACGCCTATTGAAAAGGACGCGTCGCGTGCGACGGATTCTACTTGTATAATAATACCCGCGCCAGCTAGAGCAGACCCTAATGGAGCAGCTCACCCGCCTCACGCAGCGCTGCTCTATTGAAACAGCACGCCACGTGGGCGCCCGCGCCGTGCACCCGCTTAGCGCAGCGGACGCACTATGTGTTGTTCCAGACGCTATCTAAGTTTTAAATTTCGTCCACAACTGTTCAGCAAGAAGGAGTAACAAACGCACGCATGGACATACGAACTTTCGCATTTAATTTTGGCCCACCTTTTAGTGCAAGCGGAGCGGACTTCGTACAGTCGCCATCAAATATTTCGGAGCGGCCAAGGTGATCAAAAATATCGTATAAATATATATACATAAACTCTAATACCTTAATAATAGAGTTCATGTGCCGATATTTTTGACCACCTTGGCCGCTCTGAAATATCTGATAGCGACTGTACCTACGAAGTCCATTTAACTCACAGTGGCGAACTGCATAGAATGTGTTTCAACTGATGTAATAACCTAACCAACATAAAGTTGGAAAACCCCCGACTTTGTCACTTCAAAGTTCAATATTTCAAAAACGGCTAACCCGAGTTTGATGAAACATGTCTAAGAACCATCGCTAGAAAACCTGATTTCAAATAAAAACACCTGCATCCAAATCGGTTCACCCGTTTAAGAGCTACGATGCCACAGGCAGACACAGACACACAGCGGTCAAACTTATAACACCCCTCTTTTTGCCTCGGGGGCTAAAAATGGGATGTTATAAGTTTGACTTCAATGTCTGTCTGTCTGTCTGTGGCATAGTAGCTCTCATACGGATAGACCGATTTCGATGCGGATAGACCGATTCAATGAGCATGATTGTGTTCTACCCACTACTCTACTGCTATTTTATTATTTACGTATAGTTGTTTAAACTCTATGTATATTTGAAGCTTTTGTTAACAAAAATGGTTATTTATTTTATTAGTTTCCCAATTTGCTGTTTGGAAACTTTTCTTTTTACGAACTAGCTGGAATATACTGACTGAAAACAGTCGTTAATCATTTTTATTTATGCCTCTGAACGATTTAAGTTCGTGCCAAAAAAGTAAACTGAATTGTGGTTTTAAAGAGCAGACTCGCTGACTTCAGTTTTCGTTATATTTACTTCTTTAAGCCACCTTTGGTTTTGGTGTTCTGTAACGCTACAAGTGTGAGGGAGCAACGAATCGATGTGAAATTACAAGTTTTTCTTAAGCTTGCTCTGTTTATTTATTTACTTATTTGTTTGTTTATTTGTTTGTGAATCATGGAAGCTAAATTTGACCCACTTTCAGCGGTCCGATTGACTTGAAATTTGACATAGGTACTTATGTAAATTTGGTGACAATATATTAATCCGGTAGTGACAATCTTGGTGGTCCTGCCAGGATCGTTTCTGCATGAGGGAACTCCTCAATGGTTTATAGTACCGGCTTGAAATTTGGCACGGATATGCAATTCAGATGACAATGCAAGTATAGTCAACACAAAGTATTTTTTTACATAGAGACGGTTGCAGATTTCTAAGTGCTACATAAATAAGTTCTACATAAATATCCATTCTAAAATAAGCTTTATTGCTGACGGTATTTTGTTTTGGCTGTACTCGCATTGTCATCAATTGTCATCCAATCTAAGCAGATTGGATTGAAATTTGTAGTTAAGCGTAGGTCTGCCTACGTACGCTATAATATATATCATATATCACATCTTTAATTATATAAAGATCCTAATAATGTAAGCTGATTCCACATCTACTTAATATATAAAATCCTTATGTCACAGTAGGTATTTGTGACCAAACTCCTCCGAAACTGCTTGACCAATTTTCTTGTTTTTTTTTTGTGTATATTCGGTAGGTCTGAGAATAGGACGTTAACTATTTTTCATACTTCTACGCGGACGGAGTCGCGGGCAACAGCTAGTGTAAGTATTATTATAGTTAGGTACCAAATTTCAAGTCACTCCGAGAGCCAGTGCTCGATTTTAAATATTTGTCACAAATAAGTTGTAAAGAATAGAAAGCAAAGGTGTAAGCCAAAATTAAAAATTATATCACTGGCTTAAAATTATTATTAATGAACTATGAACGATGCCTTTAGTACCTTGAGTTTTTTCGTGCCTAATTTCACTGACTAGCGAAAATAACGATATTTTCGTGGAATTAGGTGGCCATGATTCCTCTCAATGTTGGATACTCCCACAAATGGACATAAAATTAATGAGAAATGACCAGGATAAAGCGTTGACAAAATGATGCCAACATCTATTTGTATGGACGCTGGCGACAGAAAATGAACAAATCGATCCATTGTTACTAACGAAAATACGAGTTTTTCCTTAAAAGAACATTTCGTGGTAATCTTAATTGTGCAAAAAAAGATTTATATGTTATTTTGATTTATGACTCGCATCATTGAATAACTCCAATTCAAATCTAAGATTGCATTCTTAAATATGCATTAGGTAAACGATGGATTGTAGATGGCTTGATTTGTGAGGGAACTTGATTTGGTTTTTAGGAATTGTTAAGTACCTATTCTGGTTCTGATGACTTTAGCTAGTCATCAAGCAAATGATCAGGAAATGAATAAAAAATTTCGGATGGGAATAAGCGACCTGTTATTTTTGATTTTCACTGTAAGTATACTTAATAAAGATTATTTCGGGTTTAAATCAAGGTAGGTAGTTAAGGTAGCCAATGAATTAACCTAGAATTAACCCATCGTCTGCGGAAATTAAAAAAATACTGCATTTGTCTGTTTTATTTTATAAGTACAAATCCTATTGATTTCAATTAAAAAAAAAACAATAAGTACTTAGTCTTAAATTTGGTTCTGATCCTTATCAAACACAAGGGGGTAATTCTAATAGGTAGTATTTGCCGATTGGGAACCGAAATAATTTTCTACTAGGTAACTAGGTACACATTTAACTGCCCTAAGGTGAAATAAGTAAAAACTATTTGATGAAGTAGTAATTAATGTATCGTATCTGAATCGTGATTTACCGCGGCGAAGACCCCTTTCATAGAAAATGACATTTTGACATCATCGCATTGCCAGACAAGGAAAATCATTATACCATTTACTGTAAGAACGTTCTTCGTTCGGTGAGGAATTAAATAGTTAAACTTTACTAAGTAATTAATAAAACTAGTTATTTCCAGCCACAAAGTTTGCAGCAGATGAGTAAACGAAGATGAGAATGAATGGAATGCAAATACTTGTAGAAACGCAGCGCACATTTATTATTTTTTCCATCGTTAACTTTGTAGTTGTAAATTGCAGTGTAGAACAGTGGACGTGAAATATTATGACACCTACCCCGAGTTCACGCAAGATTTGTGGCTGTCCTAACAGGATTAGGTACCTGCTTCTGCTTTGATGCAGGTAGAGTCACTGCCCCCTGAATGTTTCCATTGCTATCAGTGATGGCGGCAAGAACAAGGGGTAAGTATGGTATGTTTGGTTTATTAAAATGAGCTACTAGGTTATATGTAGGTATCTACGTAATGTACTGTTAATTCACTGTGAAGTAAGAGAACAACTGATAGGTATGTATTTATGTCGCTATTGTTGTTTGGTCACCTTAACGCCCATAGTTAAAATTAGTGTGAAAGTTTTCCGTTGTGACATGATAAATAACCACATCATTGCATGAATCATTTTCGTATCACAACGGAACTTTTTCCAGTGGAAACTGAATGGAAATGCCATTTAACTTGGTCCAACTTTCTCGTCCGTTTCCACCTGTGAGCGTGCAACTTAGGTATTATGCTTCCTGCGAGGCGTAGTTTAAACGTAGGTAGATTATGCATTTTAAAATAGCTTTATAAAGTGTATCTAAACCGAAAATCATGCTTTGAAAACTTATTTTGCCTTTGATTTCGAGTCTTAGGTGTTTATAATAGATATGCATTCACAATATTATTATATGCAAAAAACAATAAATAAGTATACGTTAGTACAGAAGCAAAGAAAAATAAAACTAAAAGTAACATATTTTAAGCCTAAAACATGCCTAAAACGTATATTATTTACAAAACTTATTGATTTGTCAAGTAAATCTACGCATGCCGTTATCTAATGTTGAGTTAACTAAACTAACTAAATATTACAGTAGAGTAGTTCATCCGCTCATACATCGTGCAACGTATGTAAACAAAAAGTAACTGACATTTTAATAACCTGAAAACGTATAATCTATGAGTTAGAACACAAATATTATTATAACCTTGATTTAGCAGCATTAAATGCAGTTATTTGACGAAGAAGGCATCAGAACAGGTACCTACACAGCGAGTTACTCGAAGACGTTAACGTCATGAGTGTTTACTAGCGATCTAAATATGCCCGGCGGATGTAGAAGAGATAAATTGCAAAGCGGATTCACCTCGCATCGCCTGCACGTACAAAAGTTTGCTTTCAGGAAAGGATTAATTCATGCTGACAAGCATACAGCCTGTGCGTCACTCCAAACAATAGAGTACTGTCCACCGCTATCGCTGATGTAGTGATGCTATTCACGTTGGCAATAGCCACTCGAAAATGGGCTTTGGCTGGTACAGTCGGAAAAACTGATTCATGAACCATGGCGGAACATTTTGTTCTACTAATGTCATGTTGACATCCCATATTTTTGTCAAGGAAATCATAGTGAAATTGATTATTAAAAGTCATCATTATCATCATATCAGCCATAGGACGTCCACTGTTAGACATAGGCCTCCCCCATAAACCTCCAGTTGCCTTGGTTGGAAGCGGCTTGCATCCACCGTGAACCCACCACTTTAACCAGGTCATCCGTCCATCTCGTTGGTGGACGTCCTATGCTACGCTTGCCAATCCGCGGTCTCCACTCGAGAACTCTTCAGCTCCAGCGACCATCTGTTCTTCGTGCCATATGGCCTGCCCATTGCCACTTCAACGAGCTAATTTGCTTGGCTATGTCGGTGACCCTTGTTCTTCTACGTATCCCTCATTTCTGATTCGATCCCGTGGAGAAACCCCGAGCATAGTCTCTCCATAGCTCGCCAAAAAAAAAGGTTATTAAAAGATTATTAGGACGTATATAGGCTGAGATTTTTTATTCATCAATAATCAAATTACAAGAATAAAGTCCACATTTTACCCGGCATCAACATCTTTACATGACGCGTGAGAAGGAACTGGCAATATCACAAGTTGTCTTTATGTAAATGTCACTTCACGCATGAGTGCTGACGTGTTCTTCAAGGGTGTGTTCTTGGAATCTCTATTGTTTCAGGCAATTTCGCCTACTTTGCATCGCATCGCATTGAATATATCACAAGTTTTTCTTTCTCTAAATCCATATTAAATATTTTCTCTTCTATATTTTCCAGTTTCAAAAAAATACATGCCTAAAGTGTCTTGGGATCCATCACATAGAGCGTACGCGAATGATCGTATACATTTTTAAAAATATTTTTTTTGTCTATGTCGGCGGCCGATAGTTAAATCCGCTAGATCACGAAATTCCTAGGCATATCGAGAAATGGCGCCATTTCATGAATTGGCTAAGGGACATCTGCCATATCGTTCAAAACTCACCGTTTAACGATTTGCTTAGTGACGTTTAGGCGGATTATGAAATTCCTAGGCATATTATCATGAAACGCCGCCATTTTATGATTTGGCCAGTTTAGGCAGATCATATAGTTCCTAGGATTATCGTGAAACGCCACCATTAAATATAGGTTTTGGCACTTCGCCGGCCGATGCCGCGGCACGCTCGCTTCGCTCGCTCGGCTCATGGGTTGTGGTCACATTTCATACTAGCCACTCCTAGCTTCGCTCGTCGTACATTGTTTTTTCTTTTTTTCGGCATCTCACGATGTGCCTGGTATAGAGCTGGGAATATCGACGAATGCGTTGCTCTAATCGATCTGCCGTTTTGTTTCTCAGGCACAGGCGCCATTTCATGATATGCCTAGGGATTTCGTGATCTGGCCGATTTTACGATCGGCCGCCGACATCTATACTTCCAGAAGAAGTTGCGTTGAATAATCAGTGACTTTTTTGAATTAAAATTAAAAATAAATGTCATATATGTATTAGTAGGTACGTACACGTTACAAGTGTCGGTCGACCTACACCGATCAAGTAGCCGAACGATTTTTTTTTTATCTATCTAATATCTTTAAACGAGCAATTCTTGTATATACAGGTATACGAAACGAAACGGGGAACGAATATATATAGAATATCGATCGATATATCGATATAATCAAATTCTCGGAAACGGCTCCAACGACTTTGATGAAATTTGGTATGTGGGGGTTTTCGGGGATGACAAATCGATTCAGCTTGGTTTTATGTCTGGGAAAACGCTTATTATCGAGTTTTAGCCCGAGCTATGCTCAGTCGCCCAGGTACTAAAATTTGTGAATGTTTTATGACGTTGCTACACACTAAACACACTCCTCGCAACGCATCCTCAAACATCTCTGGTGGATATACTAATATATAGAGATACAATTTGCGGTTTGTCTGTTTATAGAGTTGTACTCGTAACCTCTGGCACTACCGCGCCGACTCGAAAATCTTCACAAATAAAAGACTACACTAGATATCCCAGATTGCTTAATCCCGGAAAAACGCAGTCTCTGCAGGAGGCAGACGAAATTGCGGGCAACAGCTAGCGCAAAATAATCCGGAAATCGAGTGCGTGAGCACGGTGGAGGGCTGTCCTGTCGGTCCACTAATAATCATCAATCCTGTGAAGTGCTGACATGACAATAATTACGTTAGATAACAGCCTATTCACTCTAGCCTTGAGGAGCCCAGTATATAGTCTTCCTGAAAATGCAGTTTAAGTGGGTAATGTACTCATTTTATCTCGCAGTCGCAAACCCTTGAAATTAGTAATAATTATGTATACCTACCTAATTCGTATTATACATTGAATGAAGAACTCCCATACAAAAGATGTTTCTGGAATAAGTGGTTGAGAACTTGATATTTTGGAATTTTCCATGTTTTGAATGTTACTTACTACACCTCAATCTCCTGGGAGGATTGTCAAAAAACTTTTACTTAGTTACAAGGGTATTCGATTGAACTAACATTAACAAAAATATTCTGGATTCATTTATGATTATGACTAACTTTAGCTGGCGGCTTCGCCCGCGTGGTATTCGGTTATCGGCGCTGTTTCCTCGGGAACTGCATTTTTCCGGGATAAAAAGTAGCCTATGTCACTCTCTGCCGCTCCGTTTCAACGTGAGAGACGGACAAACATACAAACACACACACACTTTCGTATTTATAATATTAGTATGGATGGATATTTTGTGTAGATGCAAAGTTTTCTCGTTTGAGACAAATACGTTCCAATATTTAAGTTTATCCAATGCATAAGGTAAATGGAGCGAAACCGCGTAAGAAGGTAATACGTAAAACAGGGACAAGCATAAGCTTTTATAGACGTTTTTGAACGAACCCTAGAGACGCTTAAGTGCATAAGTAAGCGCAAAAGCGTCATCAAGGGATTATGTAACATTGCTAGGAAACCCTGTGGGTTATTGTAGGACGAAGAAGCGCATTGTTATCCAGAATTCATGGCCCATAAAAAGGACAGTTATCACTTCCATAAATTCCCATTTGCAACGTTCAGAAGCCTTCAACAGTTTAGCAAGTGCCGGCATCTTCATTATTAAATTTTTCCCTTTTAAACTGAAAAATTGTCAAGCTTCATTATTTACTTGGCAACTTTATAACTCTTGATTTTTGATAACTGGGGTTATCTGGAAATTTATATATATTTAGTAAGTTATGTACCTACCTCATGTTCGCACCATTGTATACAACCCAAAAGAAAGTAATTGTTTCATTGGTAAAGAGAAAATTAATTTTTAACAAAAAAATTAAACCACCGAAAAAACTAAATAGCAGAAAACAATAAACCTTTTGAGTGTTTCGTAGTCAACTAGGAACCCTTATAGTTTCGCCATGTCTGTCCGTCTGTCTGTCTGGCTGTCCGCGGCTAATCTCAGAGGTCAACCGAGTTCAAACTAGTTCCTAGATTAAGGTTAAAACAAGGTTTATTATTTTCCGCTTTTCAGTTTTATCGGCGGTTTAATTGTTTTGTTAAAAAGTCTTTTTCATACTTTATTGGGGTATTTTTTTTCCAAATTTATATACTACCAGCTTCAGGTATACCCTATCCTATCCAATAAAAAAAAGAATTATCAAAATCGGACCGCTCTGTAAAAGTTATGCCTGGTCATGCATTACAATCAGTGACTGATCAATCAGCCATCCCCTGTTTTCCTACCCTTAGTTAGGGTAGGATTGTTTTCCAAATTTATATGGGACCACCGTCGGGGTATACGGTATTCAATAAAAAAAGAATTATCAAAATCGGACTACCTTGTAAAAAGTTACGCGTGGTCATACATAATATATATATATATATACGCGTCGACTTGATAACCTCCTCCGCTTTTGTCGTCATTTAAAAATCCAACATAGAAAATACTCTCCGTTCAATTAAATGTATTCAGATAAGTACATACATTTTTGATTTCATTTTATCGATAAAACTCAAGTGGCCCTTATATCTTTTTGACTTATTAGGTACCTTTTATTATTGATGCATTGCTAATATAATTACAAATATTTAGTTTTATTTCATGTAATTTATATTTTATTTATTTAAACATTTAACAAATTTAATACAAGAATATGCATCATTCTACAATCAATTAATATAACAATTTCTCAATTAAATACAAAAAACAACTCTACAAAGAATCACAATTATCAAAACAAATTACAAAAAAATATTAAAATTACAATTTTTTTTTTTACTGTATATTTATGTGTTTTTTCACTTATATCCAACCGATGCATGATAAAGCGGCAATGAAAATTAAGCCAATATGACGGTGTAGTCATGGACGCTGGCAGAACTATTTTCAACAGGGTGCATTGCATTTGGTGGGTTGCATGCCTATCTATCCTTTATTTAGTTAAAGGTTTCATTCTATATTTTAGTCTGTTTTGTACAATTTATTTTTTAAGGTGCGTCGCCTGGCGCCTTTTATTTATCCCAACCTATATACGTCCCACTGTTGGGCACAGGCCTCCTCTCAGAATGAAAGGACTTCGGCCGTAGTTCCTACGCGGGCCCAGTGTGGATTGGGAACTTCACACTCACTATTGAATTGCTTCGTAGGTTTGTGCAAGTTTCCTCACGATGTTTTCCTTCACCGTAAAGCTCGGGGTAAATTTCAAATGTAATTTCGCACATGAATTTCGATAAACTCAGAGGTGCGAGCCGGGGTCGGAACCCACGATCCTCTGCTTGAGAGGCCATAACTAGGTCAAACCACTAGGCCACCACGGCTTCCCCTGGCACCTAAGTTTACATTTACTTAATTATTGTAGCTATCCTGTATTGTACTTACCTACACTCATTTTGTAATCTACTTTGAACGAAACTTTCCTCGTTACTCTGGAGCCGTAGGTACAGAGGCACAGTGGAGGGAGATACCTATACTTACGGCTGCCGTCGACTTTAGTAATCGAAGAAACAGCTCTTGATTCTCGAATTTATACCTACATACAGTGGTGCTGTGAAACGTCGATAGATACTGCGACAAACAAAAAAGTAAATACTCGTATTAATATCGCATACTAAATCCAGGAATGTTACAAAAGAATCCTAACCTAACAATACTATGATGGTCGACGAAAACAAATCCGTAATGATTACGCATTCTCTATATTACAAAACCAAGCACCTACTCGGTGAATTCTAAATGAACCCAAAGCGTCGTTTCAGGAGTAGAGAGTGCTTAATAATTTCCAGGAGTTGAAATCCCCAGTCTAGCTCGTAGGAACCTAAGGGATTGTCTCAGTAAAACAATAAGCACCCATTTAGTTTACAATTAATTGCTACTCATTACTAGGAACGATTCCCTGCCACACCTGCGCCAATTAGAAAGTGCCAGCGGAACGAACCTTTAATCAATAATTACTAAAATATGGTTGTATACATAGGCCCAGCTGATTGAATGGACTGTTCATTTAGCGGTAATAATACGAGCAGAACAGGAAGATCGTTCTATGAATCAACAGAGGATATTACTGATTTTACATGAAATTTATATTCAAACCAGTTTTTTGGTGGAGATCTGTATTATAAGAGAATACTTCCTGATGGCTGTCTACATAATGTTTATTTTTCGGGTGCCAGCAAAGCAGCAGGGCTACTACGAAACTCGAAACTCGAAGTTCGTATCGTACCGTCCCTCTCGCTCTCGTATTAAATAGTATAAGTGTCACAGGGACCGCACGACACGAACTTCGAGTTTCGAGTTTCGTAGTAGCCCTGCAGAGACGGAGCAAAAAGGAGATAGTGAAACAACTTGAACTACTTGTTGAATGCAATCTTTAGTTGGTCTCTGATTGACTGTGTACCCCTCGGGGAGCTAGCACGCGCGCCATTTTCTCACTGGTCGCTCATTAACTTATAAATTTCATCCATTTCGATATATTGGACATAATATAATTCCATACTGAATCCGAAGCTCGTACCGAAGTAATCATTGTTGAAGAGGTGGGTGGTGATAAGATCAACCTTCCCGCTATAGGCATCATGGTTTGGTTAGTTAGTTTTTTTAAATGTCTCTGAATTTTTCCAGTGTTTAAGTAGTGGGTTTTGTTCGGTAAAAAAATCTAGAAAACAAAATATGAGAGGTAATGCTGGATGAACGATGATTTTAATGTTAAGTATAGTTTAGTTTAAGAAACTACAAAGCTTGCTCCCTGGTAGAATCCATTCTTGTGAAAATTTGCCTACTAATTTTGGGATCTGATGGCCACTTCCTTGTGTTTGGACCTAATATAAGGTAAACGTACGAGTGGTCGTCACTGTCCCAATAGTTGGTATTTATAATTGTATGTCATTCATTAGCAATACATAGAGATAACAGCAGTGTGTCGTCTATTGGGTATTAGCGTGCCGAGCACTCGGACAGTTACCTCAATGGATGGCGTGACAAACGTCTTGTTTAAATAATATTGTGTGAGTATCTACCATATTTTTTAACTATAGGTAGATACTTAATAAAAGTGAGAATACGACTCTTGTCTTAAGTAATATAATAATGTCCATTGATTCTTGAGTTATTTCAAGTCAGTGTCCGTTACTGAGTCATTTAGAAAAACATTCGTTAATTAAAGTCCTACGAAACAGCCCCTAAGTAGGTATGTAATTAAGAATCTTCTTCTAACTCGTCCCTAAACAAATCCCTTGATCCCTATGAAACCTAATATTGTACTTTAATTTTGGCCCCAGGCCTCCTAAAGTGTAGTAGGTACGCGAATTAATTCGATCTTTACAAGCTTTTATACCTAGTGCCATCCACGAAGACGCGTGTTTTTGTCAAAATTAGCCATTAATGATATTGTATTACAACCACGGCAAGCGTCATCGTGAATGACTCTACCTATATTTAGTTTCATCTGTCGTCCGTAATGAAATCTTAGAAGTCGAGTTTGACTCACTTTCAGTGGTCAGATTGACATGATGTTTGGCATACTTATGAAAAAATCAGTATAGTAAAAAGTAAGTAGCACTAGTAAAAAGAAGTGGTAGCATAGTGGTACTTGTTCTTATAGGTACTATTACATTCTGGGCTAGTGGTTAGACCTATAGCCTCTCACGCAGCTGACCACCCTTTGAGGTTTTCGGAATCTAGGTACCTACTTATGTGTGTAATTTTCATTTTTATTACGGTGAAGGAAAACATCGCAAGGAAACCTGCACACATCTGCAAAACAGTTGAATGGTGTGCGTGTGATTTTTTTTAAATAAAAACTTTTTACATTTAGTGTGTATCTAATGCAGGAATTAACTGGTGTAAAAGTCCCTCCAGCGGTGTACGGCAGAATCGGTTTTCGCCAGAATTTTGATTGGACAGAATCGTCTTATGGCAAAAAATGTACACTTAAATTAAAAAAATATCGTCATGTAAAGGATTTTAATACTTATTTCATTGTAACTAACCTCAAGATAGCATAATTTACAAATAACAAATGGATAAAAAAATATTAATTAACATTCACTCAATTAAAAAAAAAAAAATTAACTGTTTATTATAAATCAGAATATCATTACAAACATTTTATAATTACTTAGCTAATAATCTTTATTATTCTATTTGTAAATTTCTGTGCGCTTCACAACAGCCAGTCGTCTTAAACAATCTAATATAGGAAAGTCACCATCTAATAAACCTGCTAATATAATTTTAATTTTTTCGTATTTTCTCATGACTGCTAATCTTTGTGACTGTTTCAAATTTTTTTTTCCTGAAATATGGCTTCTTTTTCCAATAATTTTATGAAATGATATATAGAAGGTTTTGGGGGAATCCTTGAATTAATTCTTCTATGCCACCCTTCGGCAGCATTCGAGGTCATTGTCGATGATAAACAAAGAGGTCTCATGCATTTGCACTTCAGTAAGTGGTGCATAAACAATAATAAAATGAATATACCTACCCATTAACATATACTTCAACTCAGTCCTTTTATATTTTGTGGAACTGTACTTCTGCCGTAAAACGATTCTGGCCAAAGCCGAATCTGTCCAATCAAGATTCTGGCGAAAACCGATTCTGCCGTACACCGCAGATGAATAATATCTACAGGTGTTCATCTAATTATTTCTACCTTCATATTCAACTTCTACTCATTGTGTTCTTGAGCGAGGAACGAAGATCTCAACTTTGAAAGGTGGAAAAGCCGCAAAACTGTTGTTTGCGAAATATAATTGGGTATGATTTTATTGATCACCCAAAAAATGCATTTTCGGCGACCTAATAAATAATTATGATTGTTTTTTTGGAGTCTTTTTGTATTTTTTATCAACTCTAAATTCTTTCTTTCTTCTTCTTCTTCTCTATATTTGTTACTTTTACCGGTATCCCGTGAAACCATATCGAAAATACAAACTGAGACATGGATGCACAGAAAAACCAGAAAAGAGACCTGCGCTGACCCAGGTCCTCAGCAATCCGTGCTGCGTGCTATAACCCCTACACCACCGCTGCACAGGAATCTAGACACGATTTTTTCCTATGCATACATATCTCAGGTTGCTTTTTATCTACTTTGCTACTTAAGCAGCAGCACTAGCGACATCTATGTTCCGCTCTCATCGAGAGACGTCACATTCTATCGGAACTAACCGCTCACCCAGACAAGAGATGTCGCTACTAAGCAATCAAATTATGATTGGTTTTTTGGAGTCTTTTTGTATTTGTTTTCTAATAAATAATATTTGTTCCTAAAATAGTAGATCTGTCACCTGAATTGAATCACCAAATAATATTAAAACGGTTTTGTGTCACTTTATATTCAGCCCCAGTCTTATGCTCTGTACAGCTCTTTTAGTTCAAAATATTGTGCCAGAAATTAAACAGGGAAAAACTTGGCCTATTCAAACAATGTTTACTTGTTAGGGAATAATGGACAAAACAGAAAACAGGTTACTTTGTACCGCTATCACGTTTCGACGACGATCGAGTTAATAGAAATGTTGGGTGCAAGACAACAACAGTGTGTATACAAAGTGTAATATTAATAAAATTGCAAAACAATGGCAATTAAATTTGTTAGTTGCAATTGTTATTTTAAAACGATTGAAGAGTAAAATAGAAACGTAAAATTGAGGGTACGTTGAGCTTTTGTTTTGCGCTCTGTGCGGGTGGAAATTCGTCGCTATGTTTTGAAATAGATTGTAAGCTCGATTCATAAAGCTCTCCATCCTACGGCCGTAGTGGGAGTGGGAGACATATTTTTGTACTTTCTTTGTGTTGTAGCGATAAATCATCTTCTATCTTAAACCATTATTAAAGTAACGAGTGTTTATTTTTCCAACGTGGATATAATTATAAAGTTTACGTTTTATAAATGGTTTTTTAATTAGCTTTTTTCGTTGTTCACCCTACAAACAATTGGCGAAGCAATCAGTGTGAATTTAGATTTTTTTCTCATATACGGATATCAAAAGGACTGTAAATAATAAAAATGTACAACGTCGTCAATATTTGGTGTAGGTTTGCGGATCAAAGGATTGTTTATATTTGTATCGGCTAGGGTTTGGATCAGTATCTCTCGTTACCATGTTGGCATCGCATTTATTTGATGGAGTTTTGTTTGATCGTGGATGGCCAGTGGTTTTGGTTTGGCAAACTAATGTAAAGCAAGTGCCCAACCAAAATTAGTTTCTTTAACTGTAATCGTATTGTTCTATTAGTCTGTCGAAACTTTTATCTTTTTTTTTGTACTATTTTGTATAAACTCGGTTTAAAAGATTGTAATATTAAAAATGGCTTTTATCCGGCGCGGTGCTCTCCGCGATAGATGTGCGATTCTTTAAGTATTACTGTATTAAAACACCGCGACGTCGTGTTCTAACTCAGTAAGGTTATGAGTTCCATGTTGTTTGGTGGTGCGTGGTGATTTTGCTAATAAAAATTACGTAGGCATATAAAATGGCGGCTTTCGTCAACAACAAAAAAGAGAACCTTCTGTACTTGTACTATTATCTATTATGTGCTTCTATGTAGATATACTAACTACTGCTTCCGGCTTCATCTGTGTTCCGTATAGAATATTTGCACTTTTCCAAGGAGATAGCACGGTAAATGTAGTAAAATATTTATAATAACTAGTAGACAAAGGTATTAACTACTACATCCAAATTTAGTAATTTATGGGACAATTACATTATTTGGTTGTCCTGAATGTCCTGATGCGTTCGTCAAATTTGTTTCAAACTACTATACGGCTAACGAACGTCTTTTTCACGTCAATCTATAGATTGATGTGAAAATGAATATATTCGCCTGCTGCGGCGGCCATAAGGTACTATTGTTCTATCGTGTTTTTTGGACTTTTGTGGTCACCGCACATTTTATATAGGTCGATCGATTTAATGTAATTGTCGCATTACCGACACTTAAATAAAAAAACCGGCCAAGAGCGTGTCGGAGGACACGCCCGAAATAGGGTTCCGTAGCCATTACGAAAAAAAAAGTGCCGAAACTATAAGAAAAAAAATAGACTTCGTACTTCGTAAATTACACAAGAAAACAAAACCAAACAAAAAAAAACATTAAGTAGTAGGTATTTGCGAAATCGCGAAGCGGTCTCAGCAGGGCTACTACGAAACTCGAAACTCGAAGTTCGTGTCGTGCGGTCCCTCTGACACTTATTCTATTTAATACGAGAGCGAGAGGGACGGAACGATACGAACTTCGAGTTTCGTAGTAGCCCTGCAGCTTAGCATAGTGTTGGTCGTAGAGGCCAACGCTGGTCTTCCGCTGTGACCGCTTGGCGACTTCACAAGGGTTCCGTTTTTGCCATTTTGGCTACGGAACCCTAATAAGGGACAAAGATTATCTCTAGATTAAATATCAGGTTGGATCTTGACTTCAAACCCAGACTCGCACCTATGTGTTTTTCAGAATTGAGTGCGAAATTTAATTTTAAATTTACTTATTTATTTGATTATAAATTTTGATTGTGATTTAATTTCTGGTTTTCACATGTTGTATCTATATCATTTAATTATGTTTAAATTGTAATTAAATTATAGAATAAGATAATGGTAAATAATATTTGGTATAGATTGAGTGTAAGATGTATTTAATTTCGTCAGGTAATTTACTATTAATTATGTTTTATGGTGTGAGCGACAAAAACGGCGGAGTATCAGGGCTGATCTGGAAAAGCTCAATTTCCTCGGTAAACTGATTAATATGCGAAGCTGCCTCCAGGGATTGTTGCCACCGACGGTAAGATGTTTACTCGGTATCGATTCAGCTATTTTTAATCACATATCTAGCCATATGTAAAACTGCTGTGTTCGTTCGCATTGAAGTGATTTCTGAAGAAAACTTTTGCCAACTACTCTTTATATGTTTATGTATATTTTTTCTTAGAATCAGAGAAAAATATTATTAGGACTATTAAAGTTTTTTTTTTATTCGACTGGATGGCAAACGAGCAAGTGGGTCTCCTGATGGTAAGAGATCACCACGGTCCATAAACATCTGCAACACCAGGGGTATTGCAGATGCGTTGCCAACCTAGAGGCCTAAGATGGAATACCGCAAGTGCCAGTAATTTTACCGGCTGTCTTACTCTCCACGCCGAAAAACAACAGTGCAAGCACTGCTGCTTCACGGCAGGATTAGCTAGCAAGATGGTGGTAGCAATCCGGGTGGACCTAGCACAAGGTCCTACCACCTGCAAAATCCTTAATGTTTTCGAAATAAGGGAGAAATAATGATGAATATTTTTTTCGCTCACAATTTTTTTTTCAAGAAAGTACTCTATTGTCACCGGAGCAGCAGAAATTGTACAAATTTAATATTATCTCGGTATTTCACGCCTTTGACCATGACCTTTCTGAGTACCTATATTTATTGTTTTTCAGTCACAATACGGATTCGAAAGATCATAACATAAATCTCAAAGCTATCCAGACGTCACATTACGTATAGGTTATAGACGTGCTGGTAGAGGCAGTAATAATCATAACATCAAATAAACGTCAAGTTTTATTGAATCCACCTCTCACTTTGATTTTACGTGAACGTAACGTGACGTGACATGAGAGCCTTCCTTTAGATTTCTTGCAAAGCTTGGAGATTTGGTTTTGAAAAACACAAAGGCGTTCGATTTGAGCTCCAGCTGATATCTGGTTCAATAGTTCTGTCACGTATCGTAATAAGTATCAACAATAGAGTCGTCCCATGAGCCCTCTTCAAGACGAAATTCACTTTCGATCGAAACAATGTTAGTAATTTGACGTCGCGTCGTAGTTGCTTCGCAGGCGTTGATTTGTCCTTCGGGTTCCCTTCGCCGGCTAAACTTAGTTTAAACTACTTATATTACTCCCGTCCGTCCATCGACAACTTGTTACAGTAAAGTTATCTGTAATTGGTACAAACGGGACCCATTCTGTGAACAGAAGACTTAAAACAGTTTTGAAATATATTTTGCCAAATCTACATTTTATTTTTGACTGAATTATGATTTAATCTAAAATCCGTCACAATTTCAGAGCTAACCCGACTACCATCGGAGTCAAAATGAATTTACAAAATTTAATTACAAACTATACCTACTTTTAATAACACTGGGACAGCTGAAACAAGTGCAAACTAAATAATACCTTGTAGAAGGGGTCGTAATGTCGGGATTTTTAGTTATTAAACGCGATCTTATTCAAATAGGAAGGTACATCTCTAATATAAAAATCAATCTTAGGTAATCACGAAAATACCTATCAGAACATAAACATGTCATTGTTGTAAATTAAATACTCACGTTGTCCTAATATATATAACCCCCACCATTGTATTAAAATAGCCCAGTAAATTCCCTTGTATTAAAATAGCCCAGTAATGTTCCTTAATTAATGAGTCTAACAAACCCGACCCTTGTTCGAAGTCTATTTATATTCTCGAAATACTGTAACGTGATTTATTTTCAAATAATTGGGTAATTGTAATTATGACAGGTTTATAATGTCTCTATCAGCACATTCAACGCGACAAATTTAATTTCAAATTTACGCGTTGAGATATAATGAATGCCTGACGAATTTGGATCTCTCGTTTCACAATGCAGCTATTTATATTTGTTGTAAATGTTTATTATTGTGTATTGTACCTACATTATGTATGGTTAGTTTTATGTATTTTGTTATTGCTTTAATCTAAAATTTTACCACTTTGTAAATTTATTCCATGTATATTGTTAAGGTTGCCTGGAAGAGAGCGCTCTGAAGCGATAAGGGAGCTTATTGCTTACTTTGATTTTTTTTCTTGTACCTCTGTATCTGTGATGCTGACTTTATTGTGATGGACAATAAAGAGCCATTGTATTGTTGTGCGTTATACGCATGGTGTACGGTTGTGTTGCTCTGAAGACGAGCTCTGGTTGAGTTCGAAACGCGTCAGTGTATTGTGGTGGTGGTGATAGATAGGTTTGTGTGATTTGTGTGTGTTCTTACAGTGTGGAGGTGGAGGAACACGCATATCTTGCATAAACTTAGCTATCATAAGGTCGCGGGTAAGCAAAGAAATTCTTTTAGTTCCTTGATTAATAATTTGGGTGCTAAAATAAAAAGATGTTTATGTCTTACTTTGCTATTTCGCGATGATTTGATTGAACATATTTAATCTATACAGAATTTGGTTATTGATATCCCGGTCTTAACATTAGGCTGTATTTAGGTACACCCGTTCAGTTTATTGCTACCTAAGTAGTTCTCGGTGAGGAACGTAAACATCGTCCGTGACGAGTATTGTTTTCGCAGGTGGAACGTTCACTCGACGTTAATTTTAATGGTGTGTGCTTTGGTTGGGGGTTCTCGATGTAGTCGTAGAGTAGATTCGTGGGTCCATGTATGCACAACAAAGATAAATATTACCCTAGGGACTGTACAGAGGCCGCCCTAGTTTTATGACATAGGAGCACTTTGACAGTTTCCTTCACTTCAGTTTTCAAAAGTTAGAAAGTGTTGGTAACTTTATTTTCTCCCCTGAATTTTAACCAAGTTAAAGATAGCTTTAGTATTTTTAAGAAAAGTGTTAAAAATGCGTTTTTTAGGTACCAAAGCTTTAATTTCAAGATATTTTTAGTACTTAACATCGTTAATATTTTCTATATGTTTTGTAGTGGTGAAAATATTGTCTAGATATTATAAATGCGTCTATATTTTTTCAAAAATTTACTTTTATGTTTAGTTTGTCTATAAACAGTTAACTTTTTTGTCACATCTAGAGAGCGGCACCGAACGAAACATGGTATGTACCTATGTAATCCCGGTATGGGTAACCCTAACATCACAGAATATATTGCAGCATTACAACGCTGCATGTGGGTTGCGTGTTGCATACTTTTTGGTCGTTTTCCATGCGTTTTCACTGGCCGGTTTTGTGCTGGCTGTTAACGTTTTAATGCTATGTAGTTGATTTTCGGTTTGAATTTTGAAATTTAAATTCTGTGTTCTGGTTGTTCTTTTGGCGTTTTTGTTTCGGAGTGATTCCTTGAACATTTGTTGCTGAGTGCGGAGCATACATCGCCGTTTTGAAGTGCTATTTTTATTATAGTAATATCCAGTGATCAGACTTGGTTTTTGTGCCATATTACCAGTGCCTTTGTGGAGTCGTTGTGTGAAAGTGCCGCTAGTTGGTGCCACAACTTTTTACCTTCAAATACTCGCCGTATTTCCTGCTCGCCTGTGCTAAAGAGTACTTTTTCAGTATTGCCGATTTTTCATCGGTCCGACCTTTACCCCGGCCTACCTGATTCAGGCGTCAACTACTGGGTTTTCCGTCCACCTGACCGCAGAGGATACGAGTGCGTTGCTACCATAGCACTGCGGTTTTTCTACGCAAGCATTCGGGATCCGTGCAAGAGGAAAGGATACCTATAGAGTCCCGCTTTGGTTCGATTACGCATTTTGATGAGTGCCTAGTTTTCTGGTTGCGCAAAACCTTTTTTTTAGTATATTAATAATTTTATAATACATATGGTACTCTTAATTTACTTCAGTGTGAGTAATGTTACTTTTCCCCAAGCTGTAGGCTAGTTTCTGCGTATATACATGCATCTAGGCATAACAACTAGGTCTCTACAGTTAGGATTTACTGGGTAGGGTTCTTTTTGCTCCTTATTTTTGAGTGCCTTGCGTATTAATACTTGTTTACTTTTTCAAAATTCTAATTGAGGCTTCGCATAAGCGCTCCTATGTGTTAGGATTTATTCGGTTAGTAAATTTGTTTGGCTATAACTTGGTAAATTCTCAATTCCTGTTACACTGATCATATCCTTACCGTTCCGCCTCGCAATACGTGTTCTTTGACTGCGTTTATTTTTTATATAGCTTCCGGTTTGTTTTTAAGTATATAAATTGTGTTTGTGATTATTTTCCCTTTATTGCGCGGTATAAAGTTTAATAAATAATATATTTAATACTAAATTCTACGTTGTTTAATTTATGCCGGCCTGACTAAGGTCTACGGGCACCTTAAGCGCTCTTGGGCTTTTAGTTTTGCTGCAATATATATTATATATAATAGTACTAACGTACATAATGGCCACGCTCCGCCCCGCACCGGTTCGAGTTAACCCACCCCTCAAGCGCAGATTGCAGGAAAACCGTAGGAAAGCAGTCGGGTGCGCAACGCGAAGTATGTCGGCCGCACGGTACTAAGTTCGGGTGCAATTATTTTGCGAAATGGCAACGGTACTCACCTACTTCCTTTTTCTAAATAAATAATGATTTCTGAAATAATCGCGATTAATACATGAAATAACTACCTATAGAATAATTAGTTTAAGTTTGTAGTCGTATATCTATTGTAATTGAAAATAATAATGCTTAAATACACACACAGGCACATTTTAATTAGGTTTAAATAAATAGGTAAGATTAACGATTACATTGATTTGCACTATCTAAGCCATACCTACATATAAGTGCCTTTAAATGTCATTGGTAGCACTTATTAGGGTTTTGCGATAGTCAGCCTTGTGTATCTTACGCACACATTGACGCGTGTACAGTCGTCGTCGTGCCTATATAGATTTAAGAACGCGTATTTTGTACGGCGTGGCCGCCGTGTGCTACCGTCAAATAGTTAGTGGTATGGTTAGTGGCAGTGGTTATATTTTTGACGTCTTGATAACGTGAGCATATTTATGGCTTTGACTGTAAAGGTGGCCACTGACGAGCCTTCCAACAGTCCAAATAGCGTGGCTGCATTCCAAAATCGGTCCGTGAATGTCGAAAACGTATAATGTTTTTTAAACGGCATCCTGATCGTGGATTTCCATTTGGATTGAAATCCAGCATGCCACTCCATTTGGACGTATCGGCGTGGCGACTGTGCAGTGACCGTCAATGCTAGAAACGTAAGTACACCAAACGTGCGCCACGCCATCTGGACGCACTCCAAACTAGACATAGGTAATCTCAACTCCGCGAAGTGATCTGACTCACTACTCTCACTAGATCCAGCTCCGGTGTCGGAACCGAATCCGCTTATTGAATCCGACTCCTTTATTGACTCCGGTACTTTCGAGCAATTATTCATTTATCTATGGTCGATCCGGCCCGGCTCGGTTCGGTCGGTACCAAGGTCAAGGTACTGAACTGAAGTACCGATTCGTCGCAATTACCTATTTTTCGTTGCAATTTTTGCTTAATATTTCGTGAAATTAAGCGTAGCCCGCTCCGGTCATATTATATTGTGTTTTAATTATATCTAATTTCTTTCCAAAATAACCGAGCGAGTAGTCCGAGTACCGACGTAGGTACCGGCTCACTCAGCGCCCGACCAAACGTAATAAGATCCGATCCGATCCGAGCCGAGAGCGAAAGCAGAGCGAGTGAGTGTGACGGCGATCACGAGCCGCTCGATCCGGCCGGACTTGGTCGGAGTTAGTAACTCCGGAGTCGATAAGATTTGAAAGGAGTCATTAAGGGATTCGGATCCGCTTGAGGATCTGACTCTTTTGAATCTTCAGATCCGGATCTACCCATCTCTACTCCAAACGCTCCGTGAATGTGCAAAACTACGTCCATTTTTAATCAGTCTGCATGGCGCTGCCACCAAGTAACGACGCGACAACGAATTCATCGTAAAAATGTCAGGCCGAGACTTTGTGGGAGAGGCCATGCCGTGACAACCGAGGCTAGTTCATTTTCATTTACCAACTACCTTTTGCCCAGCAGTGGGAGTCCATATATAGGCTACATAAAAAAATATCTACCAACTGACCGACTGGTCACCGCTCAAAATCGGGGGGGAGGCTTTTATACCTAGCAGTGAGCCATCTCCAGGGTAATTATTAATAACAATTTTAACAACTGCTAAATACTTTTCACTAGCACGCACCAGTGAACTGTTCTAAGAAAAGGAAGACATAATTTTAGCATAATTAATGCCGTTGCAGATCGATAGTCATTATAATTAAGCCATTGCTTAGAGTAAGGATTATTCGTACCTAATACGAGTATGCCGAAAGATCCCGTTAGGTAAGGGGTGACGGTGACGGTGACACGTGGTATTTCCCAAAGCAATTCGATCAATGATCGTGGTCATGCACCGTCATTTCTCAGGCATTTATCAAGGAAATGTAATATAATAACATGAATGGGCAGGGCCCGTTTGACCAGTGCTTCTGAAACTTAGATAAACAGGATTTTAAAATACAGGATGACTCAGGAGACGTGAGCAAGATCAGCCCTATCGGATTCAGTTAAGACTACTATATCGTATACCAGTATTAGTTTTTTTTTTACAATATAAAGCGTTTACAAAAATACTTATTGTTAAGACGCGCTACAGAAACCTGTTAAAGGCTTATAATACAAGATTTTTCATGACTCTAGACCCAGCGGTTGTTACTTCGAGATTTTGTCCCTATCCCGTGGGAATATCGGGATAAAACGTAGCTTATGTGATAATCCAGATATCCAACTATCTACGAGTACATACCAAATTTCATGACTCTAAGCCCAGCGCTTATTAGTTCGAGATGTGTTATTTCAGACATCCAGCTATCTACATACCAAATTTCATGACTCTAAGCACAGCGGTTGTTATTTCCAGATTTTATCCCTATCCCGTGGGAATATCGGGATAAAAAGTAGCCTATCTGTTATTGCAGATGTCCAGCTATCTACGTACCAAATTTCATTCAAATCCGTCCAGCCATTTTAGCGTGAAGGAGTAACAAACATACACACACACAAACTTTCGCATTTATAATATAAAGTAAACATTAGAATTTATAATTATAATATAATAAGTAGGATAAGTAGGATTAGTAGAATAGTTAGTCACCTGCTTATAGATCTAGTGAATAATATCGAAAATACAAACTGAAATATAAATGCACAGGAAAACCAGAAAAATAGACCAGCGCTGGGAATCGAACCCAGGTCCTCGGCATCCCGTGCTACGTGCTATACCACTAAACCACCACTGGACAGGGGTACAGACTACTACAGACACGAATATCTCCTATGCACCACATATCTCAGCTTGTTTGTTTCTCATTTAGTCACTTAGCAGCGACACTACCGACATCTATGCTGTAGCCTGTAGCCCTCATTGAGAAAACGGGAAAACCGTAAAACCAGATGACCGTAAAAGTAACAAAATTTGGAGGTGAAATAGAAAATATAAAGACTCCAAAAACCAATCCTAGTGAATAATGTTTTTTCATCGTATCAAGATACCTAAATACGAACTTTTCCGACAAAATACATTATTAATTACTTCTGTACAAAAACAGTGATAATAAAAAATTACAAAAGGTTTACGAACACTATTTCTTATGCATATCTACAAATCTGCAACTGGAGTGCCGAAAACGCCGATGGGCGTCTAATTTAGCTATCTCTGGATGACGCTGACGCCGATGATTTTGAATTTGAATTTTGAATTTGAATTTTTTGAATTTGAATTTGAAACACTGGCAGATAATAGATCGCTCATTTTTGGCTCAAAATTCGAACTTGTGATTTTATTTTGCTCAATATACAACACCCAATATCATATTTTCTCAAGTTTTTTGCGATTCCCAAAGTCAAAGAATCGAATTTCTTTAAAATTCCAGAGAAATAATGCGTTGTTTGGGAGAAACGTGTCAAAATGGTGCTGTAGAGCGCCATCCTGATCTGTCTCGTTGTTTTTTTCCGTTCTGGCGGTTCACTTTTATATTATTAAATATTATAGATATTATAGATAGTAGGATAGGATTTCATACAAATCCGTCCAGCCGTTTCAGCGTGAAGAAGTAACAAACATACTCACTAACTCAGTCACCAACTTTGGCATTTATAATATTAGTAGGATAGGATTAGTTCCTACTAATCTCATGATCCTTCATGAGATCCAGCCTGGTGACAGATAATCTACGGTATTGAAGCAGTCTTGAATATGAAATGATTTATTTAGATAGGTAAGGATTAATACAAAGGTATGAATAAAATGGTCTGATTTTAGTCGGCATTTCTATCAATTTTTAAAGTGTAAAAAAGTAGATATAGTGACATAACTACAATAGTTGGACATATGGTATTGTGAAGTTTTTTGTAGATATTGATATATTCTTTGATATTGTACATTTTTTTGTTCTATCTTTAATAGTTTCCGCAGCACATGCGACGAAAGATATTTAATGACTATTTTTTTTGCACCTTCCTTGGGTTACATTATTGAAGATTTAGTACGGATCCCTATTTTTTTTTACATATAATGATATAGCCTATGTCACTTGCAGATAGTGAAAGAATTTTTAACGGTGAAAGAATTTTTCAATCGGTCCAGTAGTTTCGGAGCCTATTCAATGCAAACAAATAAACAAACAATCAAATCTTTCCTCTTTATAATATTACTAGCGACCCGCCCCGCCTTCGCATCGCATCTTGAATATAAAACTATTTATTTGGATAGGGATTACTAAAAAGGTATCGTGATATCGCGGGAATGGTAATTCTTAGAAAAAAAAAGTATAAAGACCATTTATGTAGATAATTTTAAGATCTATAATTTTTGCCTCGATTACTTTTTGGTAAAACTTATGGTTTTCGGGAAAAAAAAAACAAATAACCTCAAATTTTGAACTTTGACCCCGAATAACTTTTTGCACACATGGGATCAATGGGGACTTTTGACACTTTATTCCTAATGGTGTACCCAAGGTCTCCACCAAAATTCAGCTTTGTCGGAATTTATGGAAATTGAAATGTCTATATTGAGCGGAGTAGAGGTTGCTCACATAATCTCGTATGTCAAGGTGTTTCGGCAGAAACAGCCTTGGCAGACATATATTCCGGAAATGAAGGTTCATACCTACCGACTGGAATTGGTTTCATGCTGGTATCAGATGGGTATATTTAGGGGTCCTGGTCACCTTTGGGAGCGTCTGCCGAGCACTTCCGGCAAAAAAATACTGACATATTTCGCTTTTCTGTATCTACCAGTAAATTCCTAACTGATGCCATGACTATTATTTCAGTATCAGATGGGTTAAATGACGCCCCTTTTTTCGCACCGGAAGTGACTATTTTTTTGGTACTTTCGGCAAGTTCCGCCGTGGCAGACTATCAAATTCGGACTCAGCATCAGTTTTATGGGAAACCATTGTGCGTTACATAGCGGTATCAAGTAGGTACGAAATTATGCAGTCCGCTCTCCGTCTAGTAAGAGTACATACTTAAATACATATTAAACATCCAAGACCCGAGAACAAACATTCGTATTATTCATACAAATCTCTGCCGCGGCAGGGAATCGAACCCGGGACTTCAAGCTTCGTGGTCAGGTTCTCTAACCACTTGGCCATCCGGTCGTCTTTTCTCGTCTTTTTTAATATTTGTTACCTCAGAACTAATTATTTATGAACCGATTTCAAAACTTTTTTTTTCGTCTGTCTAGGAATGCTTTCAATTAGGTCCCATAAGCACCAGATCAGGATCCGATGATTGAATCCTAAGGAAATCGAGGGAACTCTTCAAATATTGTAGAGACACCTATGGTAATTTCTATATATTTAGTAGTAACTCGTGCATTTGCTCTTGAAAATCATCATTTGGTGAAGTGGAACTGATGATGGAGACCATATTTGACCAACGGACCGACTACTATAACAACTATAACAAGTACCTCACGGGTTGAATTTCAATTACTTTAACACAGTTGATAAGCAATTTAAGCTCACCGACTACAAAAAAACCATGAAAATAATTTTGTACTAGTCTGAAGTCGGTGCCTCAGCACGAGCCAGCAGGTGTGATTGAAGCCCAATATACGCGTATAGTATGTAGGTGAGGTAGACGACTATAGGTCTACTCCTGCTGGCTCGTGCTGAGGCACCGACTTCAGACTGGTAGAAAATTATTTTCATGGTTTTTTTGTAGTCGGTTCAATTTTTTTTTTTTTTTCTGAGTAAGTAAAGTACCTGCGAATTTAGTAAACGATTGAGTCTCCGTCACCACGCACTACGCATTGAACCCGGCATGTTAACGAGCAAGGGGTGCTTCAGTTGTAAAAATTGCAATATAAAATACTTTATGTCGCAATTTGCATAGCGCTGGCGTGACGACAGTAATTTATACGGTGATGATGTTGTCGCCGACAACCTCGTAAAAAAACCCTAAACCCCTAAATCGTACTATTACGTTACACGAAGTAAGAAAACAACGCTTTAACCATTTGCGGGTGGCAGCACTTTGAAGATCGTAACCATCAGTTTCTAGCTAAACCTGCCACCAAGCTGCAGTGCTTGCAGTACAGACTGGGGGGGCTACTACGAAATTCGAAAATCGAAGTTCGTATCGTACCGCCCCTCTCACTCGCGTATTTAATAATATAAGCATCAAGGGGACGGCAAGATACGAAGTTCGAATTATGCACTTCGTAGTATATAGGGCCTGGACGCTATAGTGGGTACTTTGGCGGGCAGCGGAGCGTCGAGTGTATTCTCAGCATTATACCCATACACACTTAATTAATACTTTTAAGATATTTAGAGCAAGGTACCTAACTAAGGGACCCCCTACATTCCTGCAAAATCTAAATATTTAACCCATGTTATCTTTTATCTCTTATCTTTTTGTAACTTAACGCATAAACTGCCACCGACGAATATGCGTTTTTGGAACTTCCCCCCAGTGCCGCCTATCATAATGAGGGCTATCGCGAATGAATTCGCCACTAGAGGCGCTAGTGTAGCGTGAGGTCTCCGAAATGTCAAATCTCATAGTTTTTGAGTGAGCTACGCGGGTTTATTTTTTATTAGAAAAATTTTGTGAATATTTTGTAATATGTGAAATTAATTATGGCAAATATGCGTTCCGGGGCAATGAATGTCTGTGTTTTGAGACAGTTTTGTCTTTCGGAAACCTTTGTCCTCCCTTTCTTCCGAACAAAACGGGGACTATGCAACACTGTGGCATGCTCGATATTTTTATGATACGGTTTTAAGGTGTATTAAATATGATTTTAATCTAAACTTTGTTTTCACGCTCGTAATAAGAGACTTTGAAAGCCATACTTAAAAACCTCACGCAACAGTGCACCATCTAGTGAGACAAAAAACGATAGCCCTCATTATTATTCATTCATTTTGAACGCACATGTGCGTCGGTGGCACCTGTGGTCAGTCAAGTCAAGTCAGGTGGCGTGAATGCTTTGCTAGCTTTAGTAGTTGAGGGTATTGTAATAATTTTTATTTTCAAAACAATTATTTTCTGCCAAGTTTCTTGCGGGATATTCTTCTTGGCAATGATGGTATTTTCAAAAGCACTGGTAGATTAAAAAAGTGACATGCAAACAGAGCCCTTTGCGGCCTTTTTTAACGCGAGCGAAGCCGTGGGCAATGGTTAGTTGTTGCTATAAAGTGGCCTTGGCGTTTTCCAAATAAACGCCACTAATTTGCAGCACGTCGCGTTGTCACAAGGAAATGCATGCAAAGAAGGTAAACTAAAAAACCCAAAGTTGAATAATGTGATTGTGATGCATTTTATTGGGGGAAGTACAAGCTTTCAAATACTAATGTCTATTTTTTATATACAAAGAAGTTAAACTAAAAAATCCAAAGCTGGTTTTTAAAAAGAGGCTTGGCCGTTCCACTGGTGACCATAAGGCTGGCTCTTTCCTCGGTCAACGTATTGGCATTGCCATCTCATCCCAGCCTATATACGTCCCACTGCTGGGCACAGGCCTCCTCTCAGAACAAGAGGGCTTGGGCCATAGTTCCCACGCGGGCCCAGTGCGGATTGGGAACTTCACACACACCATTGAATTGCTTCGCAGGTTTGTGCAGGTTTCCTCACGATGTTTTCCTTCACCGCAAAGCTCGTGGTAAATTTCAAATGTAATTCCGCACATGAATTTCGAAAAACTCATAGGTGCGAGCCGGGGTTTGAACCCACGACCCTATGCTTGAGAGGCGATAGGTCAAACCACTAGGCCACCACGGCTTTTTTGCCATACGAGGAAACGCAGCCAGCCTTATGGGCACCCTGCCCAATAGCAGCGACTTGGGTGATATTTGTAAATATAGATTTTTAGAATGAGAGCAAGTTAGTTTTATATAGTTCTATTTTTAACCCCCGACGCAAAAAGACGGATGTTATAAGTTTGACCACTATGTGTGTCTGTCTGTCAGCGTGTCTTGTATGTGGCATCGTGGCTCTTTAACGGATGGACCGATTTGAATGCGATTTTTTTTCATTTGAAAGCAGGTTTTCTAGAAATGGTTTTTAAACTCGTTTCATCAAAATCGGTTCAGCCGCTTTTGAGATATTGAACTTTGAAGTGAAAAAGTCGGGTTTCCAACTTTTTGTTGGTTAGGTTAGGTTATTCTCTTCCGTTTTGTTAATTTTTGTATTATATTGTGTTAATATTTTTTCCACGAGTAAAAAAAGGAGGCTTTTGTCCAGCAATGGGATACACTATAGTAAAAAAAATAAGATGAATGAGAAAAAGAATAAGAAAGAGTAAGACGTAAGAGTAAGGAGGGTACAAAGATAAATACCGGGTGTGGCCTGTAATACGAGCAAATAAATAACACATAGATCAACAAGATTAGTTCAGCGGCTTTTAAAAATAATGGATTCTTTGGATTTTCCTTTTTTCATACAAATCAAATACTGAACACAATGGCGTAGCCATGTAACCAAAGGCCCTGGGGCAAAAAAAAACTAGGGCCCCAACTAAACTATTTAAAATCGTTTGTTCCGTATTCGTTGTATTCCGAATTCGACGTACTCCAGATTTATCATTTATAGTTTGTAAGTCAGAGTCCGAGGGGCTCCCTGAGCTTGGGGGCCCCGGGGCACTGCCCCGTCTAGCCCTCCGGTAGCTACGCCACTGACTGAACATGAAACTACCGTGAGACTCACTCATATTAAATGATATTGTAACGGATAACTCACGTCTTAAACCCATTACATTAGACATTGACAATAAAAATGACGATAAAAATGCGGGTAAATCAAATACTGCTATCAATGTATGCCATCCTAAAACACAACTGACGTGGCCTGTCACGCAACAAACATCCAGCATTTTTGCTTTACATTGCTTCTTCGAATAAACTTTCAAGTGTAATAAAAATTAAAAAACTAATTATTTATAAAAATTGCTGAACTAATGTTGTTTATTTTGACGAGTATGATATAATAATATGTTTTAATTATTTGCTCATATTACAGGCCACACCCAGTATACTTAGACCAAAGATTTTTTGATCAAACATTTCTACTACCAACTAGTTGCTTTATCTTGTAGATGTAACATTATAATACAATCCCATCAAAAACATTTAATGTAAAATTGGCGGCCAAGATTACAAGGTCATAACGCTTTTGCTGTAAGATTTCACTTTACTCGTATTAACCTGAAATTACAAATGAAATTATTATTATTTTTACGTCTTCAACATAGTAATAATATTAATCTTAATTTCTTACTATATCGGCTATACGGTCCGATGGACTTATATAGGAGATTACGTCACAGGACTCATGAATAGTTCTTCAATGTTATGGCATGCAATATGTAGATCTAATCTATGAAACAGCCAGGCAATACTTTTTACACCAAGGCGTAGGGTTAGTAAAGCTAGGGTAAGGGCTTGGCTTTTCCTGAGTTTTAATAACTTATTTCAAATCATCGTGTTATAAAATAAGTATCAATGAAATCTAAAGTATGAAAGCTAAATTAATTACTTAAACTTATTTTTTTCTGTGAATTTGGGTTCTCTGGTGTTACCTGGGACGAAACTACGAGGGTTTGAAAATGAGACGAAACGATTCTAGAAAAGATAAATAGATAGGGCCGTGCCTTCATTTTGTTTCTTTTGACGGGGGCACTACCGTGCCCCCAGGTAAGTACCTACCTAAAATACTAAAAGAATCGATAAAATTAGTCATGCATTATGTTATTGCCTAACAGGAAAGGAATACCGATTTCGTTAAAAGATCCGTTCGATTTGTTAGAATTACCTATGCCATTTTTTTTCCTGTTACCTAATTTATTCTTTATTTAGCAGAAATGAGGTCACCTATATTTAATCACGGAACAAAATTTGTTTAAATACGATGAATCCTATCTAACCACTTCATTATTATTTCAAACTCAAAGCAGATCAGTGACTAAAGTAATAAAGACAATATTTAAAAATGTGCCTCAAGCGTAGAATTCAACTATTATTAGTTAGTTTTTTACTGACAACAACTGCTGAAGGACAGTTAATTGAAAGATTAAGGCAAAGGGACCAAATAGGTTTAGAGAGATACCCAACTGGAATCAATTTAAGTTCCGGAAGTGAACAATGTGAACCTATGACATTTTCTCTCCCGAAACCAGAAACGGGGTGCTGTGGTCTTCACAAGTTTGATGAAACTAACTGTAAGTACCTAAACTACACTATGATAGGTATACGTTATTGGCTTTATACCGACGCTTTATTCCCGTAGAAAAATAAAAATTGGCTAATTTCCCGTGGAAATATCGATGAATAATTTCTTAGTGCACTTCTATAGCTCCCAAGAAATATGTCTGCCATTCAGGTTTCTAGCTCCAGTGGTTAGTTATTAAGACGAATCTGCTCTCCTGCATTCCGTATGCCATAGAAATTTGGGATAATCCTGAAGCTATTATAAACACTTAATCAAATGCCAAAACTGAAGTTTCTAATAATTATCGTTATGGAGATTAAGCCACACACTTTTATTCATTATCCTTTGGGAATTTGCAGAAATCCCTTGAAGTCTCTAGTTTCAGTGGTTAAGCCTCCTGAGTCCTGACATTTTTTAACAAACTTAGTGCTTAAGACCTAGACGTGGTTGACCTGTAAAGTTCTTAGAATTCTTTATTCTATGAACAATTTGTACTTTATAAAGTACATTCAGCCGTTGTTCTTAGTGTTAATTGGGTTCTTTATAAAGGACGCGAGAACTCAGGAGGTTAGACTGTGCATTGTCTGTTAGCCTGTCAGTCAGTCACGTACCTACCTATTAGTATAGATATACTAGTTAATACTAAGAAAACGCAATCCAAAACCAGCCCAATGAATTTCTCGTATAATGATTTATCTCTATTAAATCGTAATTTGAATCAAACCCCCTTAAATTTACTCTCATGTTTGTGTTTAGTTAGAGCCGGTAAGAGGTTATATAAAAGAAATGTTCAAGATGAAGAAATATATGAAGACGGAGAAATGTCCGACGGAAATGACAGTGAAGACGAGCATTACTACGAATACGAATACAATAGTTCTGAGTTGAAAAACGATACACTTCCAGAATCCAGGCGAAAACGAGACATAATTGACGGATTCATAAACCCACCAAGCAAATTCATCGTTGGTATGTAGTTATTGCAATTTCTCAAATTTGAAATAAAAGTTTTTTTTTTTTACCTAAGCCCAAACCGCGTTTGATAAATTTGGTCATGTACCTTATGGGACATTTAACTCGAAAGCCTGTTCTTATCACTTGCTATATTAATGGTGACTTTCATCAATTTTTCTAACAAAGTTTGTATGTTTCACAGCTGGAAGTACCGCTGATATATCCTACTACCCCTGGATAGTGCATCTGGAAATTCTTATTAGACGAACTAATTATATTTCAACCTGCGGTGGTTCATTGATCAACTCTAAATTCGTGTTGACAGCTGGACATTGTATGCCATTAGAGTTGCAAAGTTTGAATGAGTAAGTGATTCTGTTTTGGACTTGGTACATACTTCTTTGTCATCTTTAGGGCCTACGCTAGCTGGCGCAGGTGCACTGCGCGGGCGCACGCCTGCAGGTGCGGGTGCAGGTAAAATCCGTCGCACGCGACGCGTGCAGTTAGCGCTGCTCATACTATTTTTCAATAGACGTTCACCCGCTCCGTGCAAATCGCGTCAGCTAGCGTAGGCCTTGGCCTAGGTAGAGTTCCTTAAATTTTAGTGTAATTTTCTTCATTACTTTCGTTAGTTGAAGGATTCAAGTTATCAGTTTTTCTGTTTACGAGTACTTCTTGCATGCACGCGCATGTTATTAGTATATTCTGTTGTGCTGTTTTGTCAACGTTCTCTTACTATGTATTACGTTCACACGATTAAAATTGTTTTTAATTCCCGATGCAAAAAGAGGGGTGTTATAAGTTTGACCGCTATGTGTGTCTGTATGTGTCTGTCTGTCTGTGGCACCGTAGCTCTCAAACGGATGGGCCGATTTAAATGCGTTTTTTTTCGATAGCAGGTTTTCTAGCGATGGTTCTTAGATATGTTTTATCATAATCGGTTCGGCCGTTTTTGAGATATTGAACTTTGAAGTGATAAAGTCGGGATTTTCCAACTTTTTGTTGGTTAGGATAGGTTATTGATGAATACTCATCGCTTTTCCTAATTCCAGTGACAAAATTTTCTTTATTTTCCTTTTTTTAATAGCTAGTATGTAGTTTATCAAAATTGATATTTCTATTTCAGTATCAAAGTCGTATTAGCAGAATACGACACAAGGACTCCGTCAATGGATTGCATAAGCTACTCGAACGGGGAAAGGAAATGCGTCAACAACGTGGTGATGAACCCTGAGCAAATCTTCAGGCACCCCCAAGGTCATGACATAGCGATATTAAGGCTACGAGGAATCGCACCGTACTCAGGTAAATAGGAAGTACAAATAAAAATAGTTTATTTCTGAAAATATTAAAAACACAGTTACATTTATGCTCACCCCCACACTAGGCATGGCCTGTCCCGTGAGGTAAATAATACGGTTTACAAAAAGCAATACGTAGCGGCTATTGGCAACTATTTTTAGGGAACAGAAAAATAAAAATAAAAATTTAACGGGCTCTAAACAAAATAAACATAAGTGAAACAAGGTAAATTATTTAGGAAACATAAAACATAAAAGTATAGACAACATAATAGTACAGTCAACGTCATAAATAAGTGATCATTTCTGTACCTTGTCGCTTTCAGTCGTTACACAATTTCGAATGGCTTTTCAAACATGACGTTATAAGTGACAAGGTACAAAAGTCATCACTTATTTATGACGTTGACTGTACTTGTAGTTAGATGACTGCCAAAATCGATGGTGTTTTTTTTACAGTGGCTTTAAGGTACCTTCCTGGGTTACCAATATACCTATACAGTAGACTTGTCGGAGTCAGCCTTAAGAGCAGCATTTCCCAAACTTTTTAGGCAGCGGAAAAATATTTAGTGCTAAAATAGCTAAAAACACCTAATTTTATGGGAGATTGTCCTCCGCAACCTTACGGTGCACCATAAGTCCTATTCATTTTCCGCAGAAGCTTTGCAGAACGCCGGGACTGAATTAGAGAGATCTTACAGAATGGCTGCCATAGAGACTATAAAAAAGAATTCTTACTAGGTTCCATCCATTCGATTGGTACTATTAAAAAAAAGAGAGCTTTAGTTGTGTGATTCATGCGTTACTTTGCGGAGGTCCATATCAATGAACTACAACCTTTTACCTTGCTTATCCGCTACCAGCCCCTGTACCACAAAAGTTACAAGTGCGCTATAATTTGACAAAATTGTCAAAGTGACAATTATGTCGAATTGTAGCACTTGTAACTTTTGTGGTACAGGGCCCAGACGTTTGAGACGTCTGTACTACATATCATCATCATTATCATCAGCTGGAAGATGCCCACTGCTGAACAAAGGCCTCTTCCTTAGAACGTCACAATTAAAGACAAATCGCCACTTACATCCGCCGGCACACACACACACACACCATACGACACACATAAATGTCTTTTCTGTATGATCATTTTATGTAAAAAGGGTTTCGTTTAATCATAACCACGATTGATAATAAGCGAAGATGTGGGCTAAGATGGAACTCAATTATTTAGGTCATACTACATTAATGGATGGATGGATTCATGATTGATTAATTTGATAATTAACTCTAAAGTGTGTATGTACATAAGTAAGTTAACTCTTTATTGCACAAAAGGGAAGAAACATACTTACCTACAATTAACAAACTTTGAGATACACTGTGCTGGTATGTAGCAAATGGTTTATCTATATCGTGTCGATAGATTTGGAATGCTGCGGTGTCGACCTCACGCGCGATCGATTCAGATAAATCCCACAATAGATTAAATATCTTAGATATGTTCTTGTATGTAAGCTAGCATGTAATAATGTGATTAAAATCAGAGCAGAATCAGAGCAGTTAGAGACAGTTCAAGTTAAGCCGACAAAGGTGCTTTTCTTCCACCGCTCAACTTTCCCCAAAATATTTACATGTACAAAGGTGAATTTATTCCTGTAAGGGATCTTTTCAGTGGATGACAGGTGCAATCAGTTGGGGACCGACAAAGAGTGAGTTTATAAGTCAAATCAAAATAGTGGAAGCTGCAATACAATGATGTATCCATTCAACGGTTGACTGGTAGAGATTCCTTAAAGGGATAAGTTCGTCTTTGTACATGTATCTCAACCATACTTCAACATTTGTGAATTGTGTTTGTTTCTCTATTTCTGTACAATAAAGAGTTTACATAAGTACATATATACAATGCTTTAAGTGGCTTTAATCAATATAATACGTAAACTCATAGGAATAAACTATTAAAATACAAATAAATAAAGTACTATAAAAGTTTCCTGTTTTCAGAATTCATACGACCAATATGCCTTCCGCCGTTCAACATTGATACTCCACGTAACCGAGATTTAGAACTAGTGGTGGCTGGATGGGGCGCCTTATACGAAACCAGCCCAGGGCATCCGCTGAAACAATTCACGACGGTCAATTTAGTTCCCCTTCAAGAATGCAGCTTACTAAGCAATGTGCCTCCAGAAATGATATGTGCGATTGGTCATAATGGGCAAGATGCTTGCTACGGGGATTCAGGTGGTCCTCTCATGGCTTACTACAATGGGAACTACATATTGGTCGGGATTGTTAGCGGTAAGCATGTTGTAGGGGCTCATTGTGGGTCCCAAGTGCCCACGTCTTACGTGAATGTGTATCTGTACCTTAACTGGATACAGAGTGTCATGAAACCGTATTAAACGTATGTATTTGTTCGCATTTATATTATTTCTAATTGTACCTAATAAGTACAATACAGTGTAATAGTATTAGATTAGTATTAGAAACTAGGTACCATCAGCCAAATAAGTGGTCTATCATTTTTTAAACAAGTTCCTATCAAATAAATATGTCGCTAAAGTCGAACTTTCAAGTTGACAGACACGTCTATTGGCATTATTGTTTTATGACATGCAAGACCACATATTTGGCTGATGGTACAGTGACTTTGTGGCAATAATAACTTATAACTGTTAGGAATTAATTGTACCTATTATTTATTGTACTAGTTTTTAAATAAAAACTAACATTTTCACTAAGTATTTTAAAACTTTTTTTGCACTTATCACAAATATAGCTTAAAACTTGAAAAATAAAAAGAGAAAATTTATCTAAAATGTAACTATCCATTTAGAAAAGTGTAAATAAGACGTGGCAATCAATACGAATAATAAGTACATAAGTTATGTCCAGGTTAGCTTACGAGAATATATACACGTCAATGATATTAATACACGTAGTTTTATTCGTTAGGTTTATCATTATCACATTTTTCAAATTAACACTTGCTAGAAAATTTCAACAAAATTTCATTTAAAAAAGATTCATTGCTCTAAATGTCTGTCGTTTCGGGAGACACGGCAGTGCTCCCACCAAGTTGTGCGTGCGCGAGGTAAACTGTCCTACCATATTTTTTCGAATCATTTAGGCGTGTTGTCACACCTCTATCTTGCAGCACTGGTATATTAAAATGCTGGAAGCCCGAAATTCTGTTCATTTGATGAGCTAAGGATACTTAAAAGAATTTAAAGATTATTTGTTTAGAAGCTACCCTATGGTGCTATGGAGTTGCAAAGTTACGTAATTTGATAATGATTGACTAATTAATTAAGAATCATCAAAAGTGAACTTACTTACTTCCAGAATACCCAGAGAGCTGAAACTTGGCACTTGACATTAAACAGATCAGTAAGAAGCGCAAGCGCACATAGATATATTGAAATTGTATGGAATCCCATAACAGGCCCGATTTTAGCCAATTTTTTTTACAAATATCTCCTAGCCTGGGCTATTTATGCGTTTTGACTAGTTTCTACAAGCAAATCATCTCAATCCCGACTTGACACATTTTTTACAGCATATTTTTGTTGGGATTAGTTTCAGAAGGCTATTCACACGATTATCTCAGGTGTTCTATTATTCAAGAACAGTACATACCTAATCACATTCATCGTGGCATTGGTAGTTTGTTAAACGCGAAGTAAACGAGTGAAGCCGGTAGACTCGTCTATCTACTCGTAGCTTGATGTAGGTAACATGGCAGACCCTTTGTTTCATGACTTTGACAGATGATACTAAATGTTTCAGGCCTGTCAAACATTTGTAATGAGGTCTACTCAATGAAAGAGTTTACACTGCAACATTTTAATACAACCAACTTAAAACAAGGAGGTTATGTATTCGCCACTATGAATAGGTATTAATTAAATAACTGAAAACCTAAAAGTACTTTGAAGCAGGTTGTGTTTTTGTTTCAATCCTTTGTTTAACTGTGCCCAGTCTAAAAGTTACAAATGCAGCATATGTAAGTTCGCCAAATAAATGTTTTAGCAAGGTTGGTTGGTCAATTTCAAATACAAATGAATTACATACCTAAATAAAGTAATATAAAATAAAAACCTAAAACTGAAACAAATTACTTAAAGAGTAGGTACCCCTTTGGCAAGGTCCCGAAGATGCTGGCAGCGTTTCCTCTTTGAACATCCAAGATAATTCTTTGTCCGAGGAAGCTGCCAGCTCTTCGGACCCCTGCGACGTCTACTAACCTTTTAGAAATTTCTTTAATAAGTTTAAAGCGCTAGGACCCCACGGACCAAGGGTCTCGACACCGAATGGGACAAAGTCGTATGTATAACTAGTAATATGTACATATATAAACAGAATAAAATAGTTGCGCCCGTCATAGCCTTGAACTCTAGTCCTCCAGTTTACAATTCCAACACTAGTCCACCACATTGATCTTATTGTGCATGATCATTTCACAAAAAATAGTGTTATGAGAATAATTCCGATAGACGCATTTTCCCAGGGAAAGTACTTACCAAGCTAGATCGATTGTTCGCCCCCGAAAGCTCCCACGTAGCAAATTTCGCCGAAATCGTTACAGCTGTTTTCGAGAATACCGATATAAATAAATAAACAAAAGTACAAAAATTGCTCGTTCAATGGTTAACATAAGATTGATATTTAATTTTATTTACACATATTAGAAAACCTTAATTTTCGCATAATTATTATATAATTGTAAACATAATGTTCTCAGACTTTTTTGCCAAAATAGTATGTACCTACTTCATTTTCCTAAGACATCAAAAATAGTATATTATAAAATCACCCGGTTGAATCGTTCGACCTTACCTTGTACTCTGAGATACCAATACGATGGAGAAACACATTTTCGAGGCTACAGTACCTAGCTAGGCTTAGCGTTCCCACCGCAAACGTCTGAGGAGCGCACCGCCCACCTTGTGATAAGGGCCAAGTGGGCAGAATGGGCCATTTAATGCGGCACCAGTACATGACCCCATTTCTATGAAAATGGTTGCTTTACTGCGTGGGTAAGGAAGTAAGGAAAGCTGTACCTTGTCATGAATGCTGAGGACGAAAGGAAGAATGGAAAACATGTAGATATTTAGGCCATGAATTGCTTCGTAGGTGTGTATGGGTTTGCGGGCGATGTTCACGAAATAGCATAAGTAGATTAACTTAACAGGAAAGGACAAAATGTACACGTACCTACTACAGAATCTATTTTTACCTCAGGGACGCATGGGAATTTTCCCTGCCCGATCCTTGCGTTGCGTTGATTGTGCCAAATACTATTATCATTATCAGTGAAGGAAACGGGCACGTTCAAGGAAATATCAACACATATCTAACTTATATTATGAATGCGGATTAGCGTAGGGTAGGTATGTTATTTGAATGTTACGCTCCCACGTTTAAAGTAATAAACCAATTTAATTAGCAATAACAGTAAATAAATAATAATAATAATTTTATTATTAATATTAATAAAAAAAAACAAATATTCGCGTCGACTTGAGCACCTTCTCCGTTTTTTTTTCGTCGGTTAGGTAATAAAATAATAATTATCGCCGTAATGAACTTATTTAATAAAATTGAAAGGGGTAGTATTGTTAATTCATAATTGTTGAGTAGTATTGACATTATTTATGAAAACAAATCAACAATGTCTATAATCATGTTCATTATCTGCACTATAATATGATAATAATAATAATATAAATGAGTACTTTATAAATTTATGGTAATGTAATTAATTGTTTGTTTAAAAAAATATAACAGATTCATTAAATGTTTAATAGTAATAAAAATTCAATTGAGTAATTAACACATTTACGAGTCTACATATTACTTATAAAAATATATCACTAACATTTTCACCTCACTAGCTCGAAAAAGCTTTCTTTATCTTTCGAAATCTGCGTGAAAAGTCGCTTTTTATGCTTTTGGCTGGAAAGAGTTTTTGAAATTCGAACGTTATCGTATCATACCATATCGACCGCTTACTTTCACAACCTCGTATCTGGCCACAAAATTGCTTTAGAATCATCTTTATGCTAAGTTCTATAGTGTTGATTTGTTGTATACAATTCGGTTAGACACGAGGTTGAGGAAGTAAGCGTTGAATAGTGACGTGTTCATAAAGAAAGTTCGTTCGTTCGTTGAAGTAGGTAATATTTAAATCTGTTATTTTATTCCTATTACTAAACATTTATTTGGTAATAATAAAGCTGATTTCAGTTATCTGAACTTATTCCAAATGCGTCTATAATTAGAAAAAATTACAGAACAAACAAGAAGAAAATAGATATCAAATGATGGAAAGAAATTCGGAAACGCACCCGAAAAAAAGCACAATGACACGTTCTGTGTTTGGTCTTAAATTATTTCATGAACATAAATGCGTTAGTGTTTTCATTCTTGTTGTGATTGTTTTTATTTATTAAGACCAAAAAAATAAATAACATTTATTTACATTTTGTTCTATTACATAAGTTTTTCATCTTTATTCACAAAAAATAACGATAAATAGGTAGATAGACATGTGGTCAAATTCAGAACGCACCTACCGGAGGGAAAAAAGTTCACACTGTCAATATTACCACTTCTAGTAATAATTATTTTTAACTTTAAGTAGGTTTAGCTACTTAGGTTCATAATGAAATGTAAAAAGTACTAGCTAACTCACTTATCAACGTCAGACAACGTCCAACCCAAACCCTGGATCTAGAGAGCTGAACTTTTACTTGGACTTCGAAATTATCTCTTTTTATGGAGACAGGAACGTGAATTGTATTTTGAGACATTTCCATGGGATGAGAATTCTGCCATTTAGAAAAAGCCACTGGCATAAGCTAGCTAGCATAACCTGAAACTGATTTATAAATACGAGTGTTCAATTTATTTTCTTCCATCTACCTACTATTTTTCTCGCTGTCGTGAGGTGAAATATTGTGTGTTCCGCTCGGCTGTAAACATTGACTTATATTCTACCGAGTACATATATATCGATGGCTGTAAAATTGTTTAGCATTTCGTGCCTTTAAAACCCTCGACTACGCTCAGGATTCTTCTTTTGAACCACTCGCTTTCGCTTGCTCAGGTTTCAATATAAGCACTCGTGCCAAACAGTCACTTTCCAGCCTTGCATAAAAAATAACTATTTTTTCTCAACACGTCATTTTTTAATCGACGAAAAAAAATGGAGGAGGTTCTCAAGTTGGACTTCCACGCGTATATTTTTTTTATGTATGACCACGGCCACGAATAACTTTTTACAGAGTAGTCCGATTTTGATAATTATTTTTTTTATGAAAAGGGTACCTCGAAGTTGGTCCCATATAAATTTGGAAAAAAAACTTACTCTAAAGGTGGGGAAAAATTATAAAATAAAAACTTTTTAACAAAAAAATTAAACCGCCGAAAAAAACTGAAAGGCAAAAAATAATAAACCTTTTTTATTTAACCTTAATCTAGGTATCAGTTTGAAGTCGGTGCCTCGGCACTAGCCAGCAGGAGTGGACCTAATAGTCATCTACCTGATGGGCTTCTATCACTCCTCCTGGCTCGTGCTGAGGCACTGACTTCAAACTGGTGCCTAGATTAAGGTTAAATAAAAAAGTTTAATTATTTTTTGCTTTTCATTTTTTTTCTTTTTATTTTTTTTGTTAAGAAGTTTTTTTTCTTCTAATCGATGGTGGTAAACTTAGATACCGCAGTTCATCATTACGTTCGAGTTTCAAAAACCTTTTCCCCGCAAGAGTCTCACGCGGATTTCGAAGGAGCAAGACAGCATTATGGAGTTAGTGAGGTGAAAACTAAATTTTTCTAGTGAGTACCATTACCCTACCTCTAAGCTAACCTATCTGTTGAATAAAATTTAAGAAAACACATAAAAACGTGTGCACATAAAGTTATGCAACGTGAAGGGAAAAAGCAGCGACATATTGATTCTGGAAGCGAAATCAAACGATGGCATCTCCATTCCTCTTGTGTTATTAGCTTTGTAATGTTTTTAACCCCTGCACTTTGACCACGATTGGTCGTTGCACTACAACTGAAATGTCGATATGAATAAACATGCCTTTCGCGCGATAAAGCCCGTTTCAGTGTTTGACTATGGTGTTGACTATGTCGAACATTATGGAGCACTCATGACATGCTAGCAACCTTGCAAGGCCAAGCGATAAATACGTATAGTTTTCTGCGTAAGAAAAAGTTTTTCGTAAAATTTTAATTTTTAATACAAACTTTTTTGCTGACTGTCCTCTTTGGCAACTTAATTTGCATTATCACCCAAACTAAATTTGCATACCAAATTTCAAGTCGATGCCGTTAACCGTTGAAGAGTTCCGTCCTGCGGAGCGGAGACGATCTTGGCCGGATTACCAAGATGTCACTACCAGATTATTGTATTGTCACGCAATTTACATAAGTATGCCAAATTTCAAGTCAATCTCGTGTCGTGTTTTAACAAATAAATATTTTTATCTTTAACCGACTACTGGAAGTTGGTCAAATTTAACTTGCAAGATTTGATTACAGACAGAGACAGACAGAGACAGACAGACAGACAAACTACGGGACAGGTGAAACTAAATAAAAGCTTGTAAAAAGTAAACAATGTCAAAAAGTCTTTTTATTGAAAAACACTTTCTAAAATGCAGAAATTGTTACTTATCTCACCTTTAAGTTAAGCCTTTGAGGCGGTATATGTACCTACCTAGGTAAATACACTTGGACCGCCGCGTCGATCAAAAAATCGAAATATTTGTGAAACTCGTACTCTCATAATTATGCTGAATTAAATGTTTACCGGGATGTTCAGTCAGACTAATCAAACCATCGCTGAAATGAAATGAAAATATTTATTCATGATTTACTTGAAAAAACAGCACAAATATTATATTATATTAGGCAAAACATTATAAAAGCGAACTACTCGCACTCTATGCTTCAGTATCTAACCAGCAACGGCCACCATCAAAATATAAATAGACATATTTTTTTTAGTTCACGTTCTGATGTAAAATGTTGACGCAATTTTACATATTCTGGTACTTACATAATAAACAACCAAAATTGAATGGACGTCAGATTGATAGACGGGGAAGAGGGCCGGGTTATATTAAAGGAATCATAATGAAACCCGGGAAAAGTAAAGAAATCAATTTCATTTTGACGAAGAAGCGACGTAAGATGTAAAAGATTTTTCTTACGACTGTTATATTCATTCTGAGTAATAAATACCTACGATACACCGACCATTCATTCAACAGCGTTTCCAAGATGTTTTCGAAATGCCTCCGCTAAGCTTTTAGGGTAGAATTTGTGAACTTATTTTTCGCAGCGGCAAGCAAAACGTGGTAAATTACAAGTTTCGTTGACTAAAGTATGTACCTACTGAGTTAGGGGGTGTTTCTCTACTATTCCGAAACGAACGTTGGCTTTCGGATTTTATTTTAAGTATGGAGCTTTACTAATTGTAAGGATGGTCGAACGAAGCGGTTTTCTCGCATATTTAGCAATTGCCGTTGGGGCATTTCAACAATTCATGTAGCACCATCATATATATCGTTATAACATAAAGAAATCAATTTGCATTCAGGTGGTGGAAGTCAAAAGTAAAGCCATTCGGCTGCGTTGACGGAGTACCTAGAGTGCGTTTACGCAGCTGCGGAAACCGACTGACCAACGATTTGAATTAAGTTTTAATTTTAAATTATATATAAAATTTTATTAAACTTGCCATGTAAATAAGTATGCGTGTACGAATCAAATCTTGCAACTGGATTTGGACCCACTTCTAGTACTCGTAGATAGATAGATAGATATAATTATATATATAATTCCATACATAATGTCAAAATATAATGTATTCACAAAAAGATCGTCAAAAATAAAATTAGAGTGAAAACATTGATCCAAATAAAATAAAAAATATAAATTTTACAACAATACGAAAATAATAATATGTCAGTAGTTAGATTGACATACAATTTGGCATAGGTACGCAGGACGGAACTCCTCAATGGTTAAAGGCATCGACTAGAAATTTGGTACGGAAATGTAGTTTAGATGACAATGTACTACCCTATTTTTATGTTCTCGCTCATTATAAACGTATATGTTTAATTTTAAGTTCTCATAATAAGTGAATTGTAAATTCTTAATGAGAATAAATTATCTTTAAGCCAATGTAAGTACATTCAACAAAAAGTAGGTACAGTTAGGAAAAAATCTTGTATTAAAAATGAGATTTTTAAACAAAAAAAATCTTAGCTTAAAGATGTCATTATACAATACTTTGGTAATAAAATCCATAACAACTGATCAGCTGAAAACATAGTGCTTTTTAGGATTCATTATGCTAGAGAAAATTATCTGTTTCATCTAAGCCAATGAGGGCTATCGTTTTTTGTCTCACTAGATGGCGCACTGTTGCGTGAGGTTTTTAAGTATGGCTTTCAAAGTCTGTTATTACGGGCGTGAAAACAAAGTTTAGATTAAAATCATATTTAATACACCTTAAAACCGTACCATAAAAATATTGGGCATGCCACAGTGTTGCATAGTCCCCGTTTTGTTCGGAAAAAACGGAGGACAAAGGTTTCCGAAAGACAAAACAGTCTCAAAACACAGACATTCATTGCCCCGGAACGCATATTTGCCATAATTAATTTCAGATATTGCAAAATATTCACAAAATAATTCTAATTATAAATAAACCCGCGTAGCTCACCCAAAAACTATGAGATTTGACATTTCGGAGACCTCACGCTACACTAGCGCCTCTAGTGGCGAATTCATAGGAGATAGCCCTCATTGGGATGTCCCAATTTTTGACAACATAAATCGAAAACCATTTGGAGAAATAGGCTTTGTGAAGCGTTTTCAGAAATCAGATTTCAAAAATGTGATAAACTGAATTAAATAAACAAAATTTAAGTAATGACCCTCATTTGACCCCGGCAGTGTCTCGTCACAAAGGCAGTTATATAAAGCAATTCTACACTCTTAAGCAAATTGATAGTTTGAAATGTTGCTGTCCTGCTTATAATAGCAAAGAGTGACAAAGATAGAACTTTAATCACATTATAATGCGCACCCGGCTTTAAACAGTTGTCATTTATCGTAAAGTCCGAAATGTATACGAGTATTTCCAATGTATTTTTACAAATTAAATTATTAAATTACTAACGTTACAAGTAAATATAAAAGAATTAAAATAACAGATTTAAATTAAAATATCTATTTACTATCACACCATTAAACAAACATAGGAATAATCGAAGCTAAAAGAAGAGAAATAAATAAAACTATTTGTCATGGTTCATTTAGGACCCTAAGCCGTGCTTGAATTACTGTCGTAATGCCACAGATTATTTTATGTACGACCTGAATTTTTCTAGGCAATGGAACGTGGCTGTCTCACTGTGACGCCATCCAGCGTATTTCGTAAAAAAATATAAAAAATTAAATACTCATCCAAATTAAAAAAAAAATGAAAATGGTATCTTAAAATATCCTATTCTTTCCAAAAATAAAATAAAAACTATAGATTATTTTTTTTGGTGCATCCCAATTTCTTTCAGTAGGTAATTTGAAACATGTCAAACTTTCATACTACTTAAGTACCTATTCAGTTACCTTTGAGCAAAGAGGATGGAGAGACACCTTTGAGCTTGAATGTATCTAGGTAAGTACAATGTAAGTATGCCCTCATGTTTCATTCTGTCCCGTAAAATATCGGGTAAAACAAAAGTGTGCTTCAACATTACCTATAATATACACACAAGTACCGCAGTATTTAAAAATTCCCGCCCGGATAAATATACCGTTCCGGGTTCGATATCCGTGTCGGGGCAGATATTTGTATGAAAAATACGAATGTTTGTTCTCGGGTCTTGGGTGTTTAATATGTATTTAAGTATGTATCTATCTATATAATTATATTTATCCGTTGCTTAGTACCCATAACACAAACTTTGTTAAGCTTACTTTGGGACTAGGTCAATTGGTGTGAATTGTCCCGTGATATTATTATTATTACCATTCCGATTCGGCAGAATACTGGAGTGATAAGATAATCGGACGGATGTCGGGATAGTAGACAAGCCCGGATATTTATTTGTTTTAAATTATTTTGAATCAGCTGATACTTCATTCCATTCTAATTTAATTCTTGCTACTGTGTGCGATTGGGCTTCGTTCATTTGTTTATTTTAATATCTACTGAGCTTACGAAAAATTAGCCAGACCCGTGGGGTATTTTTTATGGGGATTAAACATACAAATTGTACATGGTAAATGTTTATTGATTATTACTAAATATTATTACATTGATTTCATTGTAACTTTACATGTAAGAGTGGTAACCATCAAAAGACATCGGTTTTTCATACATTTTTGGTTCTAATATAATATAATTGCCGGCCTAAGAAAATGATTATACATTAATATTCTAAAATAAATTAATGTAACTTCTCTTCTTGCGTAATTTATTTATGACAGTTGACAGTCTGTAATGATTCACAGTTATTTACATTAAATATGTTGGTTATTTGTAAAACATACAGTATTGAACATGAAACTACCGTGAGACTCACTCATATTAAATATATTGACCCGGATAACTCACGTCCTAAATCGAGTTTAGCCCGACATGTTTCGGACTAATCCGTAGCCCTTCGTCTTCGGAGCAACGCGACTCGAAACATGTCGGGCTAAACTCGATTTAAGACGTAAGTTATCCGGGTCAATATATTTAACATACAGTACATTTTTAAAGTCATTTGTCTTTGTTTTTATTACGATTGCAAATTTTAGATAATAATAGATCCGAAGAAAATTGGACTAATAACGTGAGCATAAGGTATAGATTACTTTGGGGGCGTGGCCTGGACGGATCCGTCACACGGCAGACGAGAGGTTCTCGCAATACTGTGTGGTTTCACATGCCGAGATTGCAGTCGCCCCCTTATTATCCATAAACACTTTTTAGTTCTTTTATAAAACTAAATACTTTGTAGGTATACAAGGTTCATAAGTGGTAAATGAGTTTAGACTCACCGTATCTTACCAAAAGCTGTTTAAATGTCAATATGTGTATAGTTAAGTAAAACAATATCTTTTTTTTTGGTAGTTAGTGAACAAAAGGTTTTCAAAACAATCTGTACGCTTTTATTTACCTACACTGTGCGTACATTGTACGTTTGTATCTATTAATAAATGATTGATTATCTCGGAAATGTACCTACGTAAGTCGTATGATACTTCTTAAGTATCTGTAACAACTTGTATTTTTAACTGATCTGTAACAACAAATGAGTCTCATGTACTTACTACTTATTTGGGGTATTAAACAGTGTTTGTTGAAGCCTATACGCGTGTTTGAGACATTAGTTGCGATAAGAGCGATACTTATTCGATAAAAATGATTGAAAGTTATTTACCTCCGAAAGTTCTTTCCATAAAAACTGTCCCAGAACTTTCAGTGTAATTTAATCTGGCGTACTTACACTTTTGTCTTTGTCTAGGTTCTTATTAGTCTTATTTTTAATTGCACGCCAAAGTTAATTTTCTTGTCAAAAATATAGATATTTAGATGCTTATAACTTTTGTTTTAAACAATATTTCTTTAGAGTGAAAAAGTACGGCCTTAGTTCTTCATTATATCTATAACATATCCAAAAAATATTAAAATTGGACTACGTTTAAGGGGGGAAAACGTTATCGCTTTTTGTATGACAATTTATAGCTACACAATCCTCTTAATTCATTACCCTCATTATCCAAAAGCATTAAGACCTCCAAGCTCATAATTTATAAATACTTGTACAATTCTCAGAATTAACAAACTTCATTGATGCGATAGAATTTAAACTTTCTAGTAATTTTGTTGAAAAATGATATTTGTGAGTTTATTTTTCAAGAAAATTATTAGCATATGCTACTTATGTCTTAATTTCAAGACGTTCTTAGACTACGCAATAAGTAGTAATATAACTAGCCCCAACCAGCATGATCATGTCATTGTTCTCTTGAAGCAAACACGGAATTTACAGTACTATTAAATATTTGATAAATTGTTATTCCTGACGGAAGACCTCGTATATTGGACATGCCCGTTTTCGGAATAGGTAATTAGACAAGCAGAGCTACCACGGGCGAGCCGTGAGATAATGAGTCGGGTAATGTGGAAATGTTAAAGGAAAAGTGAACTTCACAATCGGAATGTCTGTCTACCGAATACGTTATTCACCTCAAAACTGGTCGCTAGTCTGAACTTTAAAAAAAAACTGTTAATATTATTTGTAAAACTAACTTCATAGGTACCCTAAGTAATTCTAACTAAAAATAAAACGTAAAAACTTTCATCAATGAGTAGAAATTAAGTTATGGCCCCACTGGCCCAAGACTTGGTAGAGCGAGTGAGCGAGGCTGTATCTTGGCGCACAATTTGTACACTTCCTCAAACCCTAGAAGAGCGATTTTGTTTAGTGTAGATTTTTTGTAGTGTTGTTAGTACCTCCCCGAAACATTGATTACATATAAATTACTAGCTTTTGCCCGCGACTTCGTCCGCGTGGAATAGTAACTTTGGAAAGAATTTAATTTATTTAGGGTACCTATTCTGCCAATAATAGCACATAGAAACTTCTACGGTTTACTGAAAATAACCTATTTTAATACATTGCTTTATATCTAAACTAATCAAAAAAAAACATAAGTATTCTACCCTGCCAACACAAAAGGACTAATTCTTCATAGTGAGCTTTTGACATCTTACGTCCTTTATTGTAAGTTAGGAGGGTAGGATTATAATTAAGACGGCATTCTTACTAAGCATTGCTACACATATTTCCGATAAATATACTTATAGTAAATTTGTTTGGAATTCCTTACGAACTTTCATCCCCATATTTTCAAATAGGTATGAAAAATGACGAAATTTGAAAAGAGCCGGAACAAATGTTTTTTAGGGTTCCGTACCTCAAAAGGAAAAAATGGAACTCTTATAGGATGACTTTTCTGTCCGTACGTCCGTCTGTCTGTCAAGACCCTTTATCCCGTAAACGTGCGGAGTATATATCGAGTTGAAATTAAAACCCTAAACTCAAAAAAGTTATAGGGTACTTCCGGCTGTCCTAGAAACTTGAAATTTTGTATAAAGGAAGCTCTTATAGCAAATTTTATTCCCTTTATAGCAAAATAAGTAAGAAAAATCTAAAAATCATAATTTTTCATGTCTGACTGTCTATGTTAATAAGCCATGTAAAATGACCCCACATTGCGTACATTTTGCTTATGAGCTTGGCTCTGCTAACACTTGATATTCATTACCTATGCACGGAACCCTTGATGCGCGAGTTCGAGTCGATTTTAACCGGTTTTTTTTTGTTCTTATCGAATACCTAAACACAAAGATTCATCGATTTATCTGTGATAATGACGACGTTCCATATAATTTTTCATCCTATTTCATCCCCTCGCAGGTAAAATTTTCAAAAACCCTTGAACAAATATCTATTTATTTTTCAAAGTGCCCAAATGCCAAGTTTCATAAAGAACCATCGATTTATCTTCTACAATGTCGACCTTCATATAAACTTTCATCCCCTATTTCACCCCCACACAGGAATAATTTTTAAAAAAATGCGCGAAAATATATCTATTTATCTCTTATCACGTGCCCAAATGCCAAGTTTCATAAAGAACCATCGATTTATCTTCGAAAATGACGATTTTACATATATAAACTTTCATCCCCAAACAGGAAGAATTTTAAAAAACGCTCGAACAATTATTTATCTCTTATCACATGCCCAATTACCAAGTTTCATAAAAGAAGCATCGATTTTTCTTCAATAATGACGACCTACCATATGAGGTTTCATCCCCTATTTCATCCCCTCACAGGTCGAATTTTCAAAAAAGCTAAAACACATACCGACTTATTTCTTATTAAGTGCCTAAATGCCAAGTTTCATGCTTTTATTTCCGACAGCGACGAACTTCCACCATATAAACTTTCACCCCCTATTTCAACCCCTTAAAGCCTTTTTTTCGCGATAAAAGATAGCCTATGTTCTTTCCCATGGTATATTCTATCTCTGTACCAAAGTTCATCCAAATCGGTTCAGCGGTTTTTGCGTGAAAGCGTAACAGACAGACAGACAGACAGACAGACAGACAGAGTTACTTTCGCATTTATAATATTAAAGTATGGTTGTCGTAGTTACTAAGTACGGAATACGGAACCCTATACTGCGCGTGGATCGACCGGTTTCTAAACCGTTTCTTATTTTTCTTGTTGGTCCATATATTCCATAATAAAATTGATTTATATATCTAGGTCATATAATACATTGTCTTCACTTAGAGCCCTTGTCTTAGGCAATTAAAATTAGGTAACAACATCAAGGACTAGAATATACCTATTACACCCTTCAACTTCAATCAAAATAAGCGAGGATGACTTGAGCTTTTAAGTATAATGGTTTACCCTTGAAATGTCGACAAACTTTAAATCGAATATCAGTTAAAAGTCAACGTTTTCTATTTTTTCATTTCATCGAATATTCATTACCTCGAATTATTAAAACGATTTTTTTAAATCACCGATTTTTAATTTCTAGAAATATTATTTAATAGATAGTTTATTTGGCAGAACTTCATTTCATATTTTATTATTTCATACTTTTTGAATGATATTTATTTTTGTTGGGGTCGCAGTTCTAACCTAACCTAACCTACTTTCCTGGTAGCGATTTATTTTTGTTGGGGTCGCAGCTCTAACCTAACCTAAACTGTTTTTCTGGTAACGTTTTATTTTTTTTAGGGTCACATTTCTAACCTAACCTAACCTACTTTTCTAGTAGAGATTTATTTTTGTTGAGATCGTACTTCTAACCTAGCCTATTTTCTGGTGTTCTATAATAATACGTCGAAGAAATAAACAGTGATATTTAGTAGTTCCGTCTCATGAATAGTTGATGAAATTTATTTTTAAGCAAATAATAATCGTTATACTGTTGTTCTAATATTTGTTTTAATATTTAATGAATAGTCGATAAAGTGAAATTACTCCAAGAGGAAATATTAGTATCGAATATTCGATGAATTGTTTTCGAATTAGGTAAATGAAATTCGATAAATAGTTCGTCGACATTTCAAGGGGCACCCTCTTATAATATACATTGATTTTTTCTTTACTACTTATATGTCTAATAGATTGACCAGCGAGTCATTTCACTAGGCAGCCAGTCAAGCTCAAAAGTAGCTTAACCTCTTAGTACATTGTAATTGTCACACATCTCAAACATTCTGAAACATTTTAAACATTCGTGATTGTCACTCATAATTTTTATCTCCCTGGATACGTACCGCAATGTGTTCGAAACATCGAGGCAGTTTTAGCGGTTTTAGCAAATAAAAGTCGTGATTATATTTCAATATTATTGTTTGCTACGACGAAGCAGGTGTTAATAATATGGGGTTTTGCTACTTTTGAAGTTGACCGTTACCACGTTTATATTCAGAGGTTGGAAAGTGTGTCTTTTGAAAGATTGCATACGGTGGACATGTATTGTCATATAATGAAATTTACCCCATAGGTAAGTTAATTCGTTTTTTTTATTCGACTGGATGGCAAACGAGCAAGTGGTTCTCCTGATGGTAAGAGATCACCACCGCCCATAGACACCTGCAACACCTGGAGGATTGCAGATGCGTTGCCAACCTAGAGGCCTAAGATGGGATACCTCAAGTGCCAGTAATTTCAACGGCTGTCTTACTCTCCACGCCGAAACGCAACAGTGCGAACAATGCTGCTTCATGGCAGGATTAGCGAGCAAGATGGTGGTAGCAATCCGGGCGGACCTTGCACAAGGTCCTACCACCTGCAAGTTACAAAATAAATGCTTTTTCTAGAATACCTTTCCAAGCAAGACTACGTCACCGTAACTCGTCGTCATCGTCGTCGAAAGACTTGACGCCCTACACTTCAGTCTACTCGTGACCAAGGCCACTGTAATGAGGTTGAAACGTCGAGGTAAATATGACTCGTGTGTGTTTTAGCGTGGTATTTTGACGATACGTACTCGTACGTTGCCATTGAGACGAACGTGAGTGAAGCCGACACTGCGAGAACTTGCGTGCAAATGTAGTCATTGCGGTACTTGTTAGATCAACTGAATTCATTGTCCCTGAATAGTCCGCAATGTAACGAAACTCGTAGGCAAGTTCTTGCATCGTCTAAGGTCGTGTTCAAACCAAACTGACAGTCAACCGCCGACGTTACATTACACAGTTTATTACCTATATTTCCATACATTATTCACTTTTTCGTTCACATCTAACCGACAATACGTTATAACGTTAATACGATACGTTATCACAGTGAGCCTGCTCACATTCGGCGGCTTACAGTCGGCAGTTTGGTTTGAACACGGAATTAAAGTAGCTTGAGTTTGGGTCTTCGTCATTCCGATTTCGGTATTTTAGATTTCGATTGGTCCATATCGCACAGCTCTCTGCTCACACTTTAAACATTATCCCACAGTGTTTAACACTAATAATGACTATCTATTGAAGAATACATTACAAAGAATTTAGAAAATTTGCTCATCATTAGAATTATGATGATGAAATAAACGAAATAAAAATAGCTCACTCTTTCCTACTTTTGGCATAATTTAATAACTATGGCTAAGTGTTCATAGTTTCAAAAGCAACTACCTCCAAGCTCCTCGCGTTACCCATTATCTGGCTACATGTATAATCTTATATCTATAAGACAACCGTCTTTATTACTGTCTGGTAAATCTTGAAAGTAAAAGTTCTTTTCCCTCAAAAATATAAAACCTAACGGAAAAGGGTAACTCGTTTCATTATCTCTGATTTATTTACGTCCCATTGTTGGACACAGGGCCTGTACTACGAAGTGCAAACTTCGAACTTTGTATCTTGCCGTCCCGCTGACGCTTATATTATTTAATACGAGAGTGAGGGAGAAGGTACGATACGAACTTCGATTTTCGTAGTAGCCCCCCAAGTTTGTCTTGCGCAAACTTGGAAAAATTTCCTCTAGTTCACAAAAAAAGGAAAAATAATCCGAAAGGGTAAAATAAGCTGCGCACGACATACGATCGAAGTTGCTTCATATGATTCAGTCTGCATTCGTCATTCACAGTTAGAGGAAGTGTTCCTGCACTGCCGGAAATTTCTCCTGGACGGCTCGTCACCCTCAAGGCAACGAGGTTTTGGCTCTGCAACAAACGACCAACATTAAATATGAAGAGAGGTATCTATCACGAAATAATGACAGGTATAAAACAATTTTTAGAGGCAATTTTTCAGATGTTATAAAATATAACTTTAAGGGTTACGTTTCTTCTTTTTGAAGTACAGAATTCTAAATACCTACCAATGAAACTCGTTGTTACATGATTAAGCTGGTCCTGTATTTCTTTTGATCAAATGAAATTTTATCATTCATTCGATCAAAAAGAAGAACTAAATGTACCAAGTTGTACCAAAGCAAGTTGCAAGTTGAACTAAGTAGAACCAAAAAAACAGTTAATTTTAGATAACCTGGTAACAAAACCTTCTCGGCATACCAATAGTTTCATTTTGTAATTTGTCTCAGACTATGTTAACGTTCCGTACGGAAGATAAAGGTATAAACATATACATCGGAATAGCTAGATTTCGCAACTTATCCTTTACCAACCACGTGTTGGTATGCCCGACTTTATCCATCGCCGCTCGCGTCAGTCTAAGTTACCTACCCAGGCAGGTGAGTGACTTGCTCGGAGTTAACTTGACATTACAATAGTCTACAAGCAAGCGTATCGAGTTAACAGATTAATCTAAACTGACACAGATAGATCTTGGCTTCGGTTGACATCATAATTATGTTGTCTGTTATAATAATTTACATAGTGAAGCCATTCAGCCATAAAGGGATCGCATAAATAAGCTGGCTATATAGTTACTTCTAAATAAGATAAGAATAGAGTAGATTAAATTAATATTAATGAGCAAATGCTACCACTAGCAGGTGTGTACAGGAAATGCTACTATTGAGCATGCTTTTTAGTGGCATGCTCTCTAATAGCAGGCCCTGCTATTTTTGAGCATGCTAATTGATGCGGGGCGGAAGGGGGAAAGGTAATAAGCAAGTGTGAACGCGTTTGCTTAATGAGCATGCTAGTATTGGTAGTGCCACGAGAGTTGCAAGTTAAAGATTACAAAAAAGGGAATGAATGAATTTAAATGTACTTTTAAATAAAAAGTGAGGCCATAGGGCTGCAGCCGTAGGCCGTGGATTTTGAGATTTTGTGGCCTGAAAGCCGTATAGAACATGGTAATTGCAGTAACATTGCGTCGGTGATACTGTAATACCGCGTAACTAGCATTTTCCATAAGGTACAATTTTCACTGCACTAACAGTACTGACATTCAATTTGTACTGTTCTGATCTGACAGTGAAAATTATACCTTATGAAAAATGCTAGTTAACGCGGTATTGCAGTATCACCGACGATTGGCAACACTGACTTTGAACTGGCAGAGAGCATGCTATCAAAAGGCATGTGTATCGGAGTGTTTGTTTTGAGCATGCTCATTTGGGAGCATACTCAAAACTAGCACGCTTATTGCTAGCAAATGTAAACAGTCCATGAGCATGCTCATTACTGGCATGCTCATAAGTGTAACAGTAATGTGTAGCAGTAGCTTTATGCTATTAGCTGTCTGTTTGTCTGTCAGTTACCTCTTCATGCTTAAGTGCCTGGTCCGAATTAGATGCAATGTGGTATGGAGATAATTTGAGACCCCGGAAAGGAAATAAGATAGTTTTAATCCTGAGTCATTGCGTACCTCCCACGAGAAAGCGATAAGCGATTTTTTCACAGGTAACAGCTAGTATCAAATAATTTAACATTGATAAAAATTAAAATGCTAAGCTTTTTAAGTTTGTCCAAAACGGGCACTGCACCACACAAGCCTGAAAGTGAAATGAGCAATGTATTTGTCTCCCTCACATCAGCTCGCTAGTTTAGCTAGGAAATAAACAGGGCGGCTACTACAAAATTCGAAAATCGGAGTTCGTATCGTACCGCCCCTCTCACTCTTGTGTTAAATAATATAAGCATAAGCGGGACGGCAAGATACGAAGTTCGAATTTTGCACTTCGTAGTATAGGACCAGATGCTACCTTTGTAACGGCAGCAAGCATGGGTATGAATTGGCGTAACGAAATAGGAGCAGAAATGACAAAACGACATGAAATGATTAACTGGACAACTAATAATCGAAACTAAAAAAAGTAAAGCTCCGATTACTCACGACTAAAAGCAGCTGTTGTGGAGTTATCTTTTAATCTTTTCCGTGCACCTGCAGGGGCAAGAAAAATCTCATGTTGAAGAAACAAAACATTATGATTAGAAAAAAGAACATGTTGGGTATTCAAATTGAAGCTAATAATTTTGATATTGGCTAAATATTATAACAATGTTTCTTAATGTATTTTTAACGACACTGCTCGAAAATGTGGCCAAACATAACCTAAATCCAGTACCCAAAAGTTCAAAACTGCCTAAATATATATATACATATGTACATTTTCTCGAACATGGCATGAAATATTGACGTTGTGTTGCAAATAATAGGCCGGCAAGTAACGTGCTGCAAAGAGATTTCATACAACTTTCCCGGCAGCTGACCGGCAATGCGACCGTCTTTTATTTTAACCCTTGCCCGCTGCCAGCAGCACCGCCTGCAGCTGTCGCGCCAGCAGCCAGCGCGACACGCGCGCACACAACAGGGCGACAAGACAAGCGTCCCGCCAGCTTGATTTCTTGTTTTTTTATTCTATTTCATGTCATGTTGGAGAAAAGTACTATACAAGCCTCGGCCGGAACGTGGGGTTGCCGGCCGCCAATCCTTGTCCGCTTAGCCGGCAGCCCCCTAGGTACTTCCCGGCCTCTACTACTTTCCCGGGCTCGCAAAACACGACGACTGCTGCATGTGAAATTAAATTGACCTATGATAATGCGTCATTTAAGACTTCTATGAGGTGTTTTTTTTCTTAAACGCATAATATGCACAAAATGCTTTAATTTTTTAAAATATGAAATAACGCCACAGCCTCGCAGCAGGTCGGACATGACTAGTATGTCATTTTTATTTTTTAAATATGTGGTTGGGTACTGGTTACTAACAACGGACTCGTTTAAAAAAATTATCAATGAACTAAAATAATTTCCTTGCTCAAAGCAAGGAAATTATTTTAGTTCATTGATATGGACCTCCGCAAAGTAACGCCTGATTCAATAAATTATTTAAAAAAATTATGTCACAAAAGAAAATCTAAAATGGGCGGCAGCAACGCAGACTTTGGACTGTTATTGTTTGTTTTGTGATAAATGTTTTTTATTTCCTCGCAGTGGTCGTTAAAAGCACAATGTTTAGTCTTGGTCAAATGTCCAATAGATGAACTCGTATTATCGAAAGCCTCCCCTTCGGGTCGGCCTTCAAACTAACTCGTTCATCTTTTCCTTACTTTCCAGCCTATACAACAATTCACTAGGCGTCTTAATTCATAGAGGATAGTTTTGTGGGGTCGCCGTCATCGAAACCGATGAGGAGGACTATATATATATATATATATATATATATAGATATATAGTCCTCCTGATATTTCTTGGTACTTTTATATCTTTACACCGTTCCCTGATAGTTCAATTTTCTTTTGAACAGCATACGATCTACGACATAGGTAGGTACGCATCTAAGACATGCGATCAGGGGCATGCGAGCAAAACAAACCAGGCATGCTCGGTTAGCAAAAATTAATTGCAGAATAGGTCAAATTTTCAATGTTACGAGAATCAAAAAAAACTTCATTTGTTAACTCAGCTATATTTAAGGCTAGCACATCAGCTAGTACAATGAAAATTGCAAGTTTTATCAAAATATAAAGAAGTTTAATAAAAAGCCTTTCTCAATTTCAATCATTAATCATACTGTATTTAACATACGTGTTTTGAATGTGTGTGTCAGAGTGGGACGCCACCGGAGGTAACCATCGCGCCAGCGGCGGCTGCAGCACCATGTGGCGGAAGGTCTGTCGGAACTGCCGCGACATCGAGCAATACAGCACGAAGTTAATAGCCCCGTTCAGCAGAGCCAGAAAATCCATCAACTCCCCGAATAAGTCGTAGCATCTCTTGAAGAAACACCAACCGAGCAAACCGCTCATCAACCCCAATATCCCTTGAGGCAATTCGGTCACCAGAAATAATAACAGTACAGCTAGAAGCATCTTTGTCGTCCGATCCGTTCTCTTGTCAGCTTTCAACTGTCTTTTAACCATTTTTTCCGCGGCCGGACAACCGCTGTTATTTCTCAAGTTCTTCTGATGCCGATTGGCGCTGTACAACGCTCGTATAAGCCATATACTTATAACTGTTAGTATAGAACATGGCAGTAATTTTATAATGACTCCATGCACCCAGAAATTAGCTTGGTATAGCCTTCCGTTGAACTCTGGGTCGACGTGATAAGCGATGCCTGGATTACCGTGTGCATCAGTAATATTTTTTGTGTGAATGTCGAACACCTGACAAGAAAATACAATGAATCATTTAAGCGTCCACGCTTATAAATGATGTGGTCACCGAGGGTCGAGGTTCGTTGTACTCACCATAAAAGTAGGTGCGCAGAGGATCGGTGGCAATATAAAACTAGTAAGTATAGCGATGCTACACCGCCTCTCTGTGCAAAGTATATGACTTCTGTCAGAATATCTGAAAAACAACAAAAGCAACGTAAGCTTCTGAACCCTCATTTAAACTTCTCTTCTTTCACAAAATTAATTCGCCTCAGTGATACAGAAACATTTAATTAAGTAATTTTCTTAACTTTTTGATAAAAGGATTAGTCTACCGTATTTGGAACTCGTTTAAATTTTTATTAATCTCTTAAAAAATTGTGAGTTTATACTTTCCTGTTTCATCAAAACTTACTTTATAGCTATGTATCTCCATATAGCTAAGGACAGGGTTAGACATATTGATGCGGTGTGCATAATTTGGGCAAAATGCATGTGGAAGAGAAGATACATCGCCCAGGAGTATGGGAAGTCTAACTTCTCTGGAAGTACCTTTAAACAAAAAAATAAGATTTATATTAAAACTTTGTGACTCAATTTATAAATCTATTTTTAGCTGACTGTACTTGAGTAGTCATCCAAACTTTATATCCGTATCAAAAGTCAATCCGGTCACTAGAACTGGGTGAAATTTGACTTGTGCGTTTTCACTCGACAAACAAACATTTTAGTGTAGGTAGTTAGGTAGGTATTATAACTTTTTGAAGTTAGCAACAATTCCTGGGTATTGTATTATTTGTTAACTAAAAATTACATAATAAAAGAAATAAACAACTTTAACCATTTTAATTACGTGATCTTGTTTATCATACGTACTTACTTATATAAATAAGCTCAATTAAGCTGTGAAACAGACTAATTAGATTTCTTTCGACTAAGAGTATGTAATCGAGAGATCACACGATCACACTCACTAAGAAGTATTTTTCTTTTTCGTGAAATCCAAGTCTACAGAAGTATCTAACTTCTTTGGACTTCACGGCAGCAGATTAAATTCTCACAATTACCTCGTCACCAATTGCTGAGTGCTGAAGAGCACAAAGAAGCCATTATTCAATTTAGATCGTTAAAGGTTCTTTCTGAACTAAATAACTTGTTTCGTCTAGTACCTACCCAAATAATTCAACCCATTGAACGTCATGCGGGTGGTTACGCCACAGGGGAGCTGTTTAGTCTAAACTGTTCAATGAGATACAATAAACAATATTCTGGAATATTAAGGTGCTTGGAACAGTATTCTACGAATCCAGGGCGATCAATAATTCAGCAGGCTGTATATTTATTGAGAGTGTATTTTTCGTCGCAAGGTGATAAATTGGAATGCAATAAATCGCAAGAGAAACTGTTAATAGCGCACTAGCGTCATTCACATTCTTTACAAACGAGTGGCGGTGTAAAGTTGTGTACCTAAACGTTATGTACTAACTAGGCACATGTTGCCTATGCTACGTTTACTATGAAAGGTATATCCAATACGTAAATCTTACCAAATACGTATTTGGGTTTCAATTACGTATTTTAATTACAAGTTATTCAAATACTGCCCAACCCTGTTTGTACTTTCATACTTTACGGGTACTTTCTGTTGACATAGAATTATGAAATGTCTGCCCCGACGGGGTTCGAACCTGGGACCCCTTAGCTTCATAGCCAGTCTATATATACTTAGAGAGTGATAGTTACCAGGTATCTGTAAATAGAAAAGGGAACGTATTCGAGCATGACAAATACGTCGGCGACGGCGAGCCACTTGAGCAGTCGGTTGATGGGTGCTGCTGCCATGTCCTTCCTGGTCAGTACAGCCACATTCATGCAGTTTGCTATCACGCCTATTGTGCACACCTGAAACAATAACAAGGGTCGTATACGCCTGTTGACGTCATAGGGGGCCAAACTGTTTGAAGAGTTCCTATTTGAACAAAGAAACTGTTCAAAGAAAGAATACTGTCGTCATCTTCGGAAGCTTACCAAAGCAGCGCGAGTATTAATCTATGTTTTTAATTTATCTATACAATTTTACAAAGTACTCGTATCTAGCAAAATTCTGGTTCTCAATGTCGCATAGTAAATCTTGCGATTTGGTTTCATGACTTAATTTTAGTAACTTAATTACTGCTTCGGCACAAATTAATCCTGGCAGCATCGGATTTCATGCATATTTAGGTAATTACAGAAATGGCAAATAAGAGAAATTGCAAAACAATTATAACTTTAAATGAGTGCCTTTGACTTTCATTCCTGAATCAGCGATTCAGATAGTGAACTTTGAAAAAAGAAATCCGATTTTCAATTATCATCTTTCGCTACTGAAAATACCTATATGGTTTTGTTACTTTATGGAGACTACGGAAATCAAAGTTAAAAGTAAATGGCGAACAAAGACTAGAATAAATAAATAAATAAATCGAATTCATATAAACTATATAATTAAACTAGCTTTTGCCCGCGGCTTCGCCCGCGTGGAATTCGGTTTTCGCGCGCTCGGGAACTGTGCATTATTCCGGGATAAAAAGTAGCCTATGTTACTCTCTGGCCCATAAACTATCCCTATGCCAAACATACAAACATGCAAACGCACACACTCTCGCATTTATAATATTAGTATGGACTATTAAGACCCTCTTTTAAACAAGCAAGGATTTAATGATTGTTATGAATGAAAAAGTTCAACTTAATTCACTTTGATACAAATAAAATCGGCTTTCGGACAGTAACTTTTCAAATAGAACAGGTAAACAACTCTGTCAGTCAGATCATTTCGACGTCAATTACGCAAAATATGCCATGGTAATATTTTTAGCATTTTCTAGCATTTTATTTCAAAAATGAAATAAATTGCACGTGTTCTTATAACTGAAGTTTAAGAGGTAGGTGAAGTCGAGTTCGAGTATTGTGTAGGTACAAAGCATATTTATCAGTCAGTTATATTTGTAAAATATCTATGTGTTATTTGTGTAAATATTATTATTATGTATGTGTGTGTGTGTGTGTTAATACTTCGCTTAAAATTTGCACTTGCTTCTCAAATTTCTGTGGGCTTTGTAAAGTTACAAAAATAAACGAAGGACCTAAATGTTGATGTTACGAGTAGTAGGTAGCCGTCTTACATCTTAATGTTTAGTAAAATGGTTTGCGCCAAAGCTTATTTCGAATGTTTGAAATCCTGAATGGTTTATATTATGAAAGATAACGACAACATTAATTCATTAAAGTAATAAATATGTATAAAACTTTGTGATTAAATGAATTTCTGTTTGTTATACCTTCGCAAATGTAGATTTCATATTAAATAAATAAATATAAAATAAATATCACGGGACAATTCACACCAATTGACCTAGTCCCAAAGTAAGCTTAGCAAAGCTTGTGTTATGGGTACTAAGCAACGGATAAATATAATTATATAGATAGATACATACTTAAATACCAATTAAACACCTAAGACCCGAGAACAAACATTCGTATTTTTCATACAAATATCTGCCCCGACACGGGTATCGAACCCGGGACCTCAAGCTTCGTAGTCAGGTTCTCTAACCACTAGGTCGTCTAAATATTAATAGTGCGCATATTATTTTCACTGTAATGGATGGATGAATTGGTGGCAAAAAAGGAACGAATTGAAGGAGTGTAAGTAACTTGTATAAAATGTGAAACTGAGTTGTTGTTTAATTTTATCAAAAAACCTCAACGAAATAGCGTGTAGTCGCATCAAGCAAAACCTACATTGAATATTCTAATTTAATTATCGACGTCTCAAAGATACAAACTGTTTCATAGCAAATTGTTTCTTATTATTTTAGGCATACAATGCAATTTTTCTTACAAGCGTGTTCGTAAACATTTAGCGTTCGTTGATTAAAATAATAAATTACAAATTGAATGAAATAAACGGCTACCGATCATTGACAGTGTAGAAGAGACGAGATTGCTTGCAGATGTTAAATTTGAAAATGAATTTGATCAAATAATTTTATTCTATCCTGTTGTCTGTTATTTTAGCGGGTTTGCCAACTGCATTTTACATGCAATAGGGCATATTATATTGTATTTTAATCCAATTTATGAAAAGTGTAAACAAAGACGCCATAAACCCGACCATAGACATTTAGTGATATAAAAAAACCTATTGCAAAATATTTAATATGTTCAGTAAATCGATTAATTTATTAATTGAATAGATTAAAGTATTTTTGTCTATTTTATTATTTAAAATACTTGATTTAATTCCAAAGACTGTTTATTCAATTATAAAAGAAGTAACTATTTTTAATTTTAAGGTAATTAAATAAGAATCGCTTATTCACCCGAGCATTAATCGATTTTTAAAATATAAAATTTTCCACCATCTCTACGCTAGTCTATGCTACTTCAGATTATACACATGTTTCATGCAAGAAATAACGTCAGAGTTTGTAGAAGTTTTATCAGATAAATGTGTTATTGATTCGATCCAGTGGGTGTTTATACAAGAATTTTGATGAAATCGGTTTGCTTACACTTTTAATAAATTGGATTGATATACCGTATAGGCAAAGCTTTGCGCAGAAGGCGACACTAGCGCAAACATGGAGGTTTACGGTCGGAATACGACGGCACCCGAAGTGCCAATCATTCATCGTACAGTCGAATGCAAAAATATATATACAGCCATAGCGTCAAAATACGTATAAGTACATCGACCTTATTGTTGATTAGTGGCATAAAGGTGTAATAGTTATTTGTGCAACAAGAGAGCAAAGTTGTTTTTTGTTGCGAGTGTTGATTTTGAATCCCGAGTAAGCGAAGGATTCTACAATTGAATCACGAGCGACAGCGAGTGATTCTAGGTTAGAATCATGAGATCAGCGAGGGATTTCAAACACACGAGATGCAAAAAAACTTTGGTCTCGTGTGACACATACAACTTTTCACCTGAGCAGAACAAAACTACATATATTTAGAAGACAAAAAATATCAAAAACTTTAAAATATAATTCGACTGTTTAGAAATAAATATAGTACCTACTTACTTAATCATATTTAAAACTTTTTCTCGAAAATGATTCATACAGTCGCCATTAACTACATCTTTTAAAAGTCACTGAAGACAACGATCAAAAGTCTCCAGTAAGTAGACAGGTTTTGAATATGGAACGAAAAAGTATCCAGTATAAAAATAAACCTTTAAATATGATTTTATTAGGATTTATATTGTTTGAAACATGAATATAAATAGATTACTTTCAAATTCATTCAATTTGACAAATATTTGATCCAACTTTAAGAGATAGGCAGTATACGGAACGAATTTATTAAAAAAAAAGAAACAAGAGCAGCGGCTTTCGTAAAACGAGGTTGCATACTTTATTAAAAGAGTGGGAAAATTGTAACATTTCGGAAATATTTCGCTGTCATTTATAATTCACTATGTTTTTGTTTTTTAATGTTTCCTTATTATAATTAATTCATTTTTGACATATTTTTAATGCTTCTTGCTTAATTAAAAAGTAAAATTGAGCGGGATATTCGTTCATTTATGCTCGTTTTGTTTGCTAATTTATCTTTGTAATTTTTAGTTGAGAAGAGCACCGTACAAGCTTCGAGCAATAAGTGCTATACTAAAAAATTCCTCTAATAATGCTCTATATACCTACTTAATATAACAGACGTTTTGTAATTTTGCGGTTATATTTATATCCGAACGTTTGTTTGTTTCTTTTTAGGGCTACAGAATTTGAAAATCGAACTTAGTATCGATTCATAAGTGCTTGTTATAGCCTAAATTGAATAAAGATATTTTGACTTTGACTTTGACTTTGATTTGATACTAACTCTCGCTTTTTTCATAGTGAAGTGAAAGTGACAGATCAAAGTCAAGTTCAAATATTTGGCATTCAGTGAGTGGACCCAGCACTGTCCTCAGCATTTAAAAAATAATTAAAAAGCTACTTTGTCTCACGGAGTGAGCAAAATGCGATTTTGCTCACTGATTTTTCATAGCAAAACCTGCCTGTTTGAGCTGCTGAGGTGAAAATAGATTTGTTAAAAGTTCATTCAATTTAACAAATATTTATTCCAACTGTAGATGCAATATACGGAATTCTTTTATAAAAAAAAACAAGAGAAGCGGCTTTCGTGCAACGAGGTTGCATATTTTATTAAAAGATCGGGAAATTTTACATTTTGGAAATATTTCGTTGTCATGTAATTTTTTAGGTATCGATATATTTTTAATATCAAAAATGTAATTTAAGATTGTAATCAACACATTGGATCCTATTTCTCGCTTTTTTCGTGTTAAAGTGAAATGACAGATCAAAGTAAAGTTAAAATATTTGGAATTCAGTGAGTAGACCCAACACTGTACTCAGCATTAAAAAAATAATTAATAAGTTACTTTGTCTCACGGAGTGAGCAAAATGCGATTTTGCTCACTGATTTCTCATAGCAAAACCTGCCTGTTTGAGGTGCTAAGGTGAAAAGATATTTTTGACGTCGTCTTGGTAACTTATATATACCGGGTGTGGCCTGTAATACGAGCAAAAAATTAAAACATAGATCCTCCTCCTCAAACTGAACAACATTAGTTCAGCGACTTTTAAAAATAATAGAGACTTTGAATCTTCCTTTTTTCATACAAATTAAATACTGCTATCAATGTACACCATCCTAGAACACAACTGGCGTTGCCTGTCACAAAACAAACATCAAGCATTTTGCTTTACATTGCTTCTTCGAATAAACTTAAAAGTGTAATAAATAATTTTTTTTTCACGAGTACAATATATTTTTATTTAACACATAATTATAAAAAATCAAGCCATATTTATGAAATAGACTGTTTACCCCTTCATGTTAGCATATAAATAAGTAAATTTGAGAATACATTCAACGAAAATAAGAGCTATGAAAATGGTACTTGTACAATCATATTTACCTGTAAAAATTTCATTTATTTTTAAAGATTAATTATTATTATCTAGACACATCATAAAAAAAATCTAACTAACTATTTAAACTTTTTTACTAAAAAACTAACTGAACAAATCGCTGAACTAATGTTGTTCAGTTTGACGAGTATGATTTATGTTTTAATTATTTGCTCATATTACAGGCCACTCCCGGTATTTATGCCCTTGACTGTAATAAATGAGTAACATTTTCATATCCCATAATATGGAAGTTTATTATTTAGTGTCAGATATAATTGCCTGAACTGAATAATAATTGCCTGAACGACTCGACTGCCCTTTCATAAGGTATTGTGTTGAGACTGTTATGAAAAAAAATATAATAAAATAATTTTGTAATTTTAATTTTATTATTTTCTAATTTTAATTTTATTGTATTTTTACTTGTATTATAACCAACAATTAATTTAATAATTTCTGTATTTTACTAACCATACTATGGATCGTTTTTATAAGGTCTGAAATAAAGTTTTTTTTTAATGAAAAATGTACAGCTGTACGATGGGTACTAAAGCTGATTGAAAGAGCACGATAAAATGCGACGGAAAACGTTTATGAACAACATCTGTAAGCAAATGATTGTATTAGTTTTATTGAACACGCCTGTGAAGACTTACCCAGTATATGTATAAAGTACCTACTCTGGATTTACCATCAAAAAATGTATTCCAAATCAAACTGCCTTTGACGCGTAACAATTTAAATAGCGATAAATGTAAAAAAATATTTGTCAACTAATAAAAAAAAATCTGAAAAACATCTACGGGGGTATTCCATCAAACTAAACCAACCACCTGCTGAAAAAATCTGGATTATCTTATTTTTAAAATATCTTATATACCTACTTGTCTTAGAGTTCGGTAGTAATTCATTTACATTTAAGAGGAAAAAATCATGTATTTTAAAGTATTTTCGATCTGAATATCTGAGATTTCATAATATGTACTTACCTACCTAACTGTAAACTGTCTGTAGAAAGCTAAATCGCAGAATCTAAATTAGCTATCGTAATGCATAAAATGGAATTTTATCTGAACACGTGCCAAACGTGCACTTTTATGTGTAGGTACAGTTGCAAATAACCGCACGGAACCGTCTACATACTTAATATCGACTTGTAGCTATGCTGTCAAATGTTATATACCTAGTCACCAACCAAATTGTTAGCAGCAAAGCTGTAAGTATTTAAGCATAATTTTATCTCTAACGTCTCAGGAACGTTTAGGTACAGTCAAGGAAACTGAAGCACGTACCAGGGTAGAACCTTTGTGCTACTAATGTCATGTTGACATCCCGTACATCTGCCAAAGAAATCGTAGCGAAATTGGTTGTGAAAAGGTTCCACCCACGTGATTCAGTTTCCTCGACTGTGCAACGTGATATTTTTGATTTTCGTTAACTTTAAGGGAACATTAGGCCAAATAAAATTAATATCTGTAAGACACTGATGGATTAGGTAGCTCTTACTCGATTATCAACAAGAAGTGATAGTTTAATTATGACCAGTAAAACTGTGTGAAGGTTTTTAATTTATGACGCTTTTTTAAATTCATACATATTTCGCAAAAGAAGGTAAAAAAGTGAGTTTTGTTATGCTTCTCTTATGAGTCACTTATCAGGCACCAGTCAGTTTCTGAATTTTGACTGACTGAATTTATATTCTGCATTTTTTTTTCGTGTTGACCAAAAAGTTAATTACGAGGTAGTTTCTATCAATAAACTGAGCTATCTGTCAAAGTTAACGGAAATCAAGAAAAACACGATGTATATTTATGACTTACAAATACGATACTGTATAAATTAAGTGAACAAGATAAGCGCCTGCCTCTCCGTAAGCTAGCATATATTTTATCCCACGGGAACTTCGTATCAACTCATGAATTAAAATCTCTATCCCTTCCTACGTTAACTATCGGATATTGAATGATTTTTATTATCCATCCAAGCACATTTTACTCGGATATCAAAGGCTAAAACAGTGTATTGTGTTCGCCTTAACGTGTTTACTTACCATTAACTTTTACTAGCGGTTAAGAAAATAGAACTTACCAGAAGACTGACGTATCCATGTGTCCTGTTATATGCTTGAATGACTTCTCTGAAGTCCCCATCACAGTATCCACAGGTATCGGGAGTGAGTGAGAGGTTAAGCCGATTTCTGGCATCATTCATAACCTTGAACAGTAACGACTCCAAATCGTCTCCACCAGCACTTGCCTGCTTCCGTAACACCGATACTATTTGAGACTGATTCAAGCTATCGGAAGAATTCCCCGACGCAGCGAGAATGTCTTGAAATATTTCCAAAAATGTTTGCGGTTTGGTCGTCATTGTTACAGATTCCCTTTACCGCTTTACCATCGTCTATATTTTATGATTTTATCTGTTCCTGTTTCACTCCATGGTTCATTTATCAATGTTTTCAATCTGTGCCATACTGTGTATGTAGGTATCTGTAAATAAAAAAATTATGTAAATATTTTTATTTATTTAATTTATTACTAGTGTTTACCCGCGGCTTCGTACACGTCAATCATTAGGTCCAGCAGCTGAATTGAAATTATGGGATTTTAAAAGAATCCCGTGGAAATTACCAAAAATATCGTTGTTTCGTTGACGTTACACCATGAAACAACCATGGTCAAATTTCATGACTCTAAGCCCAGCGGTTGTTGTTTCGAGATTTTATCCCTATCCCGTGGGAATATTGGAATAAAAAGTAGGCTATGTTTTATTCCAGATGTCCAGCTATCTACATACCAATTTCATGACTCTAGGCCCAGCGGTTATTACTTCCAGATTTTATCTCTATCCCGTGGAACATGGGGATTAAAAGTAGCCTATGTGTTATTCCAGACGTCCAGCTACCTACATACCAAATTTCATGACTCTAAGCCCAGCGGTTGCTATTTAGAGATTGTATCCCTATCCCGTAAGAATATTGGGATAAAAAGTATCCTATGTAATCCAGTTTATAAACTAACTTTTTGCAAAATTTCATCCAAATCCGTCTAGCCGTTACAGCGTGAAGAAGTAACAAACATACTCACTCTCTCACAAACTTTCACATTTATAATAATAGTTGGATAGGAATTTAGAGGGCCCTCTCCTTCTGAGAGGAGGCATGTGCCCAGCAGTGGGACGTATATATAAGCTGGGACGATGATGGTGATTTATTATTTATAACGTAAGTATAAAAAATTTGAAAATACGACGAAACGGTTCGAGAAGGTAGGTAGTGGCCCGCCTTTTTAACTATTGTTGCCAAGACGAAAAAAAAGATGACGTGGACTAGGTACCAGTGGCGAAGCGTCCATAGAACTCTATTCCCACCGGCTTGCTCAATATTTACAAAATAGAACAACAAAAAATAAGTACAGAATTTATGAAAGATGTACCTAAGCGATCTTTGCTTCGGCTTTACCACGGAAATATCTGACGCCACGCCACCGCTATTGTGTATTTCCAAATGTTTTATAACGTTATATATAACACTTATAACAGCCAGTGTGAGAGCACCATTACACGCTTTAGACTTTGTTGCTAAAGCGACATGGCTAGGTATATTTGTGAGTCACATTCGTAACAATAAAGACATAATTTAAAGAATCGTGCCATTTAAATTATCATTTCAGAGCTCGACCATTGGAATCGAACATAGATTGGTAACACTACTCAGCAAACAGATGCAAATATATCAATCTACAAAATTAGAGGCTGGTGTCTAATAAGGCAAAACTTGTAAAAGTATTGTTTAATAAAAATCGGCTAAGAGCGAGCTGGACTCGTGCACCAGGGGTTCCGTACAAATTTGTAGGTAACTATGAATATTCAGTGTTAGTAGAGCCCTGCTCCTAAGTAATACGTATGCAATGTGGGGTCATTTTATATTAACTACTGACATAAACAGACATTAAAAAATAAAGGTTTTAAAGGTAAATTTATTCCTTCCTTCGGTCTATATTGTAAAGGTTGCCTGGAAGAGATCGCTCTGAAGCGATAAGGCCGCCTATTGATTACCTTGCAATCTCCATTGGTATACCTGTGTTTTCTGTACTGCTTACTATATGATGGTGTTCAAGAAAGAGTCATTGTATTGTAAAATTGTTTTCAGACTTTTCTTTTACAAGGGCTACCTTTGTAGCGTAGGTAGTGGGATAGAGTGATAAACAGTCAGCAGCAGAAGTCAAAATGATCTTACACACGACTCTACTGCCAAGGTAATAAAGAAACTACGGACCGGAACCCTAAAAAAAGAAATAAAGAACGAAGACATTTATTCACTAATAAAGAAGACACATCAATGCAATAAAATTTATACAATAAACCAAAAAAGAACATGAAAACACACATGAAAATAATAAGTTAATGTGATGACCATCATTTTACTTATGACCCTGTCGGAACTAGGACGGTTGTGTTTCGGTATGGAAGGTTCACAGCCGGGGACATTACTGATGCAAGAGGCATTTCACTAACTCTTAATGCTGTCAACGAATTTGCTATTAATATATAAAAAATATGCTTTTTCATTAACGTTCAATAAGCATATTAGGTAAGTAATTTATACGAAAAATGAAACGCCTGAAAAGTTGCTCCTTATGTAGTAGATACTTAGCGTAAATTTAAGAAATGACAATAATTTTCCTTAATGCCTTCAGGGTTTTAGGTTATTCAATACATATTCAGATAATTCCATAAAAAGACTAGTAGCGTCCTGAGAGTGTATTTTAATGTGATAATTTGGTCATTACTATCATTAAAAGGGCCATAAGAACGTAGTAAGAGTCATTCATTATCCATTAATTAGTTACGATCGTAGCAATAACATTCCAGTAGATACTTAGTTTATTGGTTTCATGTCCAGTGATCTCAGAATATTAAATCAACCGACGACGTCAATGACGAGTTACTCTTTTCTAACAAGTTTATGACAAAATGTCTTAAGGAATAGGGTAGTGTTCTAAAAATTTTATATAATTAGTAAATAAATATTGGACACGTATTTTTTTTGTTACTTAAACGCAAATGGTACATTCCGCGAAGCAGGTTCTTACCATAAGATGTTCTTTAAACACTCCTAAAAGTCCCATGTCTCTTTTAACTACGAGTATTAGCGCTATAGGTACCTAAGACCATCATAGCCAAAAATAATGAGCCATAGGAAACTTGGCAAAAAGTAATTTACTATATAAAATATACACTCAAAAAATTGTTAGTATCAGGTGGTGTTAGCCGAGGCAGTCACTTAATATAAATGCAGAACGGCAATTTATTACAGTTTCACTGTTTATTTTGTATGTTCATAAAGCGCCTTTTGACTAAGTTCATTAAATGGAAGGCTCTAGTGCTTTGTGAACTTCAAAGGAAGACTGAGAGATAGGTTTCTACTAAAGAAATTGAAAAATAAATGAAAAACAGTATCAATAATAGTAAACTTTTTCTCTCTCGTTCCGCTTACCTCTAGGGGCTCTAGGTCTATTAATTTCTGGAGGTCCAAATAATATAAATGAACTTTTCCTTTAACCTTGTTCTTCACCTATCATAAATGCAAGATAGACTTGTAAGATAGCTATATGTCATCGAAACGGAAGAGCAAGATGAAACGTAGTAATTCTTTCATATTAACTTGAGGTATAGTACACGAAGCAACATTTTCTGTAAACTAGCTACGTAGTGGGTTTGTTTTGAGTCAGTACCATTAGATGTCACAACTCAGGATAGCCAAGTGGTTAGAAAGCTGACTATGATGCTTGAGGGCCTGGGTTCGATCCCCGGCCGGGGCAGATATTTGAATGAATAATGCGATGTTTGTTCTCGGGCCTTGGACGTTTAATCTATCTAGTACCTTTAAACGAGCAATTCTGGTATAATTAGAATACAAAAAAGAAAAAAAAAGAAAGAAAAAAAGGATATAGAAAGGTTAAGGTATACCGTAGGCGGCAGGCTAGCAACCTATCACTGTTTTACCTTTTTTTGTCAAACTTAAAACCTAAAATTGCTAAAAGTGGCTCCGAAGCGGTAACGTTTCGTGTGTTCTGCCTACCCCATTTGGGAATACAGGCGTGATGTTTGTGAGTGTGTATAATCAGAATCTCGGAAACGGCTCCAATGATTTCAATGAAATTTGGTATGTGGGGTTTTCGGGGATGACAAATCGACCTAGCTTGGTCTTATCTCTGGGAAAACGCTTATTATCGAAGGAAACAAAGAAAAGAAAGAAATAAAATAATTTATTTATAACAGCAGTGCACATTACACAGGTTAGGATAAATAATAATAAGAAGTGTTGCCGCTATAAAAAGATCCCGGCTCAGCATATCGCTGGTTTAAAACCAGCACTGGTCTTCCGCCGGGCCACAGAATAGTGAAACTACGCAAAGTCACACAAAACAAACACAAAAACAGCTACGAGACTAAAATATTAGTTTAAGTCCGAGCAAAGCTCGGTCGCCCAGGTACTATGTATTTATACTATCAGTATATTATATTTATAAGTATAAGTATTTATCTGTTGCCTAGTACCCATAGTACAAGATTTGCTTAGTTTGCTTAATAGTGTCAATTGCCCCATAAACCATTTTTTTTTTAAAAAAAAACCTTCTCAGGTCAACTCCATCTAAAACTGCTTTGAGCCAGATAATATTCATCATAAAAATTTGCTTAATTTATTAACAAAGTGTTATAGTGTCAGCCCGCTGGGCCCGCGTGGGAATTATGGCCCAAGCCCTCTCATTCTGAGGGCAGGCCTGTGCCCTGCAGTGGGACGTATATAGGCTGGGATGATGATGATGATAGTGTCAGGTAGAATCTCAACGTGTTTTTTATGTGGGCCGCGAATGTGTTGTATGTAGCGCCGCTCGCTTTAATTAACATTTTTTATTTACCAAGCTGATTTGCATCGACGGTTAGGCGATACTTCAAGAATTTCGTTATCAATTTCACCTAATTTTAACAAACTTGGAAGGGTTAACTTGCCATGTTAGTATGGGTAAAATCATGCAACTTAAATTTGACGCATTTCCAGTGGTCAAATTGACGTGAAATTCATTTGGCATAGCTACTTATGTAAATCTGGTCACAATACAATAATCTGGTGGTGACATATTGGTACCTATTGGTGGTCCAGCCAGGAACGTCCCTGCAGAACGGAACTCCTCAATGGTTAATGGCATCAACTTGAAATTAGGTACGTAAATGTAGTTCGGATGACACCTGCAAATACAGTCAACAAATTGTACAATCATCAAAAAGCTTGTATTAAAAATGACACTTAACAAAAACTTAGGTGTTTATTATTTAGATGATATTGGTCGAGTGACGTCAAGCAAAAAGGGGCTATTACCTGAACAAGAACATAAAAACGTGAATAGAGTGAGGCATCCTCTTTATTGACCGTAAATAAAGCAATTTGGCGGCATTTCGTAATACTGACGCCGCCGAATCTAAACACATTAAACTGGGCTAATTTTAACGCCGCAATTTGCTCACGCAAGTTATATTTGCCATTTTTACTATGTCCTTTAAATTCATTAATGAAGTAAATTTTCAGTATCATTATCATCATCTACAGCCTATATACGTCCCACTGCTGGGCACGGGCGTCCTCTCAGGTTGCGTTAATTGTAACTAAAAATAGGTAAGTACTGAATAAGGCGCTACGTTCAAACATCTACTTATAAAAAGCCCTTAAGTCTCCGATCCTTAAGTAGTAACATCTAAATCTAAAACCCAGCACTAAAAATACAAACAGAAATTATTTCATGAAATTTCCGACGTTGACGTATAGAGTAAGCTAGGTATGTTTTTATAACCCATCTTTGCGCTGTAACCTTTGAGTTAATTGATGTAGACCTCCGAAAAGTAATGCCCGAACCAATCAATTATTTAAAACTCATCCATCTGTTTAAAAAACGGTTTCCACCGCAAACGCAGTGGACTCATTAATGACTTCAATGTGGTACCTATACCTACATAGAAACAAAGGAGATTAAATTATTAAAACTACCTATCCTAAACTTAAAATACCTACATAAAGTAAAATAAAATAAAACTAAAACTAATTAGCTGCTGCTGGCCAAGATAATTCTTTGTCCGAGGAAGCTACCAGCTCTTCGGTCCCCTGTGACGTCTACTAACCTTTTAGATTTTTTTTGAAGTTTTAAAACCTCACGGCGCGCTAGAACCTCACGGACCAAGGGTCTCGAATGGGACAAAGTCGTATTCGGTGCCAATATTTGGACATTTTTGATTTTTCAGCCGCTTCAGATGCTGCATCGGCTCTGAATGACTTAGTTCAACTTACATCGATCAACTTTATAGAGGTTCGGAGTAAGTGCTTTTATGGAGCCGACCGTTGTACGTTAAACTGAGTCTGTACGGAGTCCGCCTCACTCGCAATGTAAATTGGGCTTAAGAATCGCCTTAAAAAGCCAGTATTTATTTAAAAATAAATGACACAACGCTATAGGATTCTAAATATAGCGCCCTACCCTAGTACGAGTTAAAGAGGTTATCCCAACTCTCCAGATGTGCCCAGATCGTTGCCATACCGGATAACAAATTAAAATATAGTTTGGGCTTACCTAAGCGTTTCAGGTGACGAGGGATCATCCTTTAATAACTAAAGTATTTTTAGACTTAATAGCATATGCCCTCGGCTTCTCCATCACGGAACAAAAATAAAGCTACTTCCCTATCCCGTGCAAATTTCGAAAAATGCTTTCTTATTGCTTCACTATGATTATTATGAGTATCTCTATGACGGGCGTCTCATTCTTCTTAGCCTTTTTCAACCATCTTGGTATAGGCTTCCTTCAGATTCCTCCATTTTCTTCTGTTCTGTACCATTTATTACGTTAATTTAATCCCTTGCTATAACATTACTAGTAAAGCTTTAGTTTTGAAAATATTATGTAAGATATTTGTAGTATTTGCCTACTCTATAAATTATACACAGTAGAAACACGATTACTTAGTAGTTCATTCGATGGATCCCAAAGGCGTCTCTGTAAAAAAAGATAAACCCTTATCATCAGCCAGAAGACGTCCACTGCTGAACAAAGGTCTCCCCCTTAGAACGCCATAATGAACGACAATTCGCCATTTGCATCCACCGGTTACCCGCAATTCTCACGATGTCGTCAGTCCACCTAGTGGGAGGCCTGCCAACGCTTGTCTTCTTGTTCGTGGTCGCCACTCGTGGACTTTTCTCCCCCAACGGTTATCTGTTCTTCGAGCAATGCGGCCCGCCCATTGCCACTTCAACTTGCATATTTTTACAGCTATGCCGGTGACTTTAGTTCTTCGACGAATTCCCGTATTCCGGATTCTATCGCGCAAAGAAACCCAATAAACCCTTATAGTACGGCGTAAATATTCCGCGGCAGGTCTTGAGTTTTTGAATTATAAAAAAAACTAGACAATTTAACGTTACATTTTTGAAATACGTAAGTATTTGTTTCAGTAATACAAAGAAAATACCTAAAAACTACCAACCTATCTTGAGCCGCTGCGCTTGTCACTTCACTTGTTAATCAGGGATGTATAATCGTAGCTTTCTATTTTCAAAAGATTTGTTTTAAAACAGTTGCATAATTTCCAAGACTACCCACAAGATATACCTACTCGTATAAAGCAAATAAATAAAAAAAGTACATCAAAAATCGAAGATAAAGTGACTAGCGAAGTGATTTCTTAAACTAAGGATATTCCTTTTTAACCCCCGACGCAAAAAGAGGGGTGTTATAAGTTTGAGCGCTATGTGTGTCTGTGTGTCTGTCTGTATGTCTGTGGCACCGTAGCTCTTAAACGGGTGAACTGATTTAAATGCTGTTTTTTGTTTGAGAGCAGGTTTCCTAGCGTTGGTTTTAGACATGTTTTATCAAAATCGGTTCAGCCGTTTTTGAGATATTGAACTTCGAAGTGACAAGGTTATTAGGACAGTAAACTTAGTTTAATGTCGGTTGTTTCCTGTCTTACAAATCCTACGGCTCTGAACAGATTATGTTATTTTATATCTGTCAAAAGTGTATCTCGTAAAATTTAATATCCTGTTAATGAAAATCGTGAAGACGAACAAGCAATAGCTCAAAAATTTAAATGATTGAGTACTTGAGCGTTTTTCATTATTAACGGGTTATTAAATTTAAGTTTGGCTACTTTGGCTACGTTTTAAAGAAAGGCTCTACCGTTCTGCGCCTATCTGGTATTTGATTGAAACCCTATTAATTACATATTTTATGCGAAAGTGGTTGCGTGCGTGCGTGATGTTCAATCCATGCCAAATCTAGAGACGTGAAATGTAACCTGTGGGTTCTTTATACAATGTAAATGTAGACAATGATGTTATTACAGGGAACTCCAAAAACTTTATGCTAGCGAAGCCACGAGTAAAGGGTTGTTATCAATAATTTCCTTTGAAGACAATAATTGGCAAGTGCTAATTAATAGCATCACTGTTAAATCAATTACCTATTTGATTTATCGTGACTCTGTAATAAATATTATAATCATTGCTGCTGTATAGATATGATTAATTAATAATAATACTGTAATAATATATAATAATAGCACCTTGTATAATAAAAATAATAGTACTGTGATATTTAGTGTAGTTTTTTTTATTGTTTTGTATTAGATATTGCTTTAGATTTAAGTTGAAAATTTGTACGCTGTGTAGGTAGATCGCAGAGAACTTTTTCTTATTCTATTGTACGACTCAATGTATTTTACCTGTGTATCACAAATAAATAAATAAATAAATGGAAAGTTGCAGAACATTCCCAAAACGTGGAAACATTCTCCAGAATGTTCCGGAAACATTCTTACAACATTAAAACTTAATATTGTTTAAAAAAGAAAATGTTCTTACAGTAAAGTTTAAATGTGTATAATAAATGCTCCATATTAATTATGTACATATTTAGTGTGTCCAATTAATTATTTAGTTGATAAGTGATATTTTACCAATAAGTTGCATAATGATATATACCTTCATCGTATCACCTCTTTAACTCTATACCTCGTTACTCGGGTATTGCTAGGTTACTTACCTTAGTAAGTAAATTACTTATAATTTGCTTAATTAACACGTTCAACACTTTTTCAGAGGTGTAAAACCAACCATTTTGCTTTGCTTTAGGTGTATTGCTCCTCTAAATAAAAAAAAATTAAAACACCAAGCAAATGTCAATTTGAATTCTTTCATTGGAACTACCACCGTCTCATTTAAGCAGAAGGGCCGCAGAAACTAATAAAATAAATTACTATCAAATTAGGTTTTGTCAGTTTTCATAAAAAATATGAAACGTAGGCCGCGGACCCAGCTTTGGACAGCCCTGACGTACTGAATTGGAAATAAGCCATGAGGCCATGACCGTGTACCGACTCTTCAGGCAGTTTTGTTTTTGCACTTTTTAGGGTTCCGTACCTCAAAAAGAAAATAACAGAACCCCTTTAGGATCATTTTGTTGTCTGTCCGTCCGTCCGTCCGTCGTTCTGTCAAAACCCTTTATCTCGGGACCGCGTGGTGATATCCATTTGAAATTAAAACCATATTATACTCAGGTCTACAATCCCTTGAAGCAGTGAAAAACAAATTTTTAAGTTAAGGTAAAAAAAGTTACGGCCTTTTATGCCACAAAAACGTACCTATATTTCGACACTCTCAAGGGAATCAAAATTTGTGGGGTATTTTCCGTTGGCTTAGAACTTTAAAATTCGGTCTGGATATTCATATTATTACCTACATATTTGTACGGAACCCTCGGTGCGCGAGTCCAACTTGCACTTGGCCGGTTTTTACTTCCTGCTTGTTACCGGAACATCATAGTTTTACTGCTCTTTTTGCTAGCTCTACCTACAGAGTGGAAAATACACATTTCAATTTCATCTGCAATAATAAAGGTAGGTACGGAACGCTTTATATGGTATTTTAAAATTATTAAGGAAAATTTAACGGCATAGTTGGGTTCGTTTGACTTAACTCACGATGTTCACTTTTAATAAAAAAATTACGTGGTACCTTATTGAACTGCAATCAAGATAGAATTATTTGCCAACCACATTTAAAAAATCCACAGTATAAAAATTCGCAATTCAAGAAGTTCTAAAATATTTCGAATTAATTTTAAGACATCTTGTAAGTATAGAAAAGAAAAAAAAATTATATATATATTTTTTAATTTAAAGATTTTTTTTCCGAATTTTAAAATATAGTTTTTTTTAAATATCCGATTTTTATAACTCCGAAGAATGAAAAGTACGAAATGTTATTGGCCCGAAGTACAGTATTCCGATTATCAATTTTCCGAAATGACGTCGCTAATTCGGAAATATGACATTCAGCAAAATAAACTTCGTGATTTTAATAGGTAATCGAAATCTTGATTTCAAATCTTAAATTAACATCAATCAATTTAGATAAATTGACCTGCATACTTAGGTAGGTGAGGTTAGAATTGCGACAAGACGCGAAGCGCCATAGCTGTGCGGAATAGGAGCTCCTCGAAGCGGAGCTCCGTCGAACTTGTGTCAAATTGCTGAAAATCAATAACAGTAAAAACTGTTTTAGACCAATCTAACCTACATATTATTGATCGGATTTGGATTTATTATTGATCGGTGTAATGATATTCGGAATTATAAAAATCAGTATTTTAGTAATCGGAATTCGTATTTTTGACATTTCGGATTATTATTAAGTCGGCCTTCTTATTGTTTGGTTTATTAAAATTCGGAATTTTCAAAATCGTAATTTAAAACATTAGGTATTTTTAATTTTCGGATTTATAAAAATCGGATTTATGAAGAATCGGAATAGTCATATTAGGAGTTTTAAAACATTTGGAATTATAAAAATCGGTATTTTTAAGTTCGTGATACCGACTTTCGGAATTTCGTTTTTCGTATTTATGTAGTGTTCCCACTAGGTACAGACATGATTTTCCTGCTCATTGATCACAAGATAGATAGATAGATATAGACAAGAGAATAACACAAAATTACCAATGACATGTACGCCAGCAGGGCCTCTGATACTTATACTGTTTAATACGAGAGCGAGAGGGACCGCACGACACGAACTTCGAGATTCGTGTTTCGTAGTAGCCCTGCAGTCGCGTGCATATAAATAAACCACATACTTACATGATATAGGCACTAGGCAGGCCCGTGACATTGCATACAACCGCCCGCGCGAGATAGCCTGCTACTACTACATAAACAACATAACGTCTGTACACGCGCCAAATGTGTGCGTAAACTATGTAGGGCCGTCGCTCGCAGTCACTTGTGGGTTTGTATAAGTATGACGTCGTTGAAAGTGGTTACGTTTTTCTTATTTGTGGAACGAGTGTACTCATTCAACCAGATAAGAACTTATATTAAACAAATTATACAAAAAATATGTGATACCTACCGAACAACAGCGAACCATTTTTATTCTCTGATCAATTACTTTCACATGTTTCGCATTTAACAAAGTATAATTTAATATTAGAGACAAATTTACAACACGCGCACGCAGTGAGTGAGTACCTACTGACAACCGTGTGACACAGTATATAATATATATATAAGCAGTATGTAAGCTACGAAGCTACGATCGAAACGGATACACTCACACAGACGCGCGCTCTACACGGCCTCTAAGGGGGTCTCGCGGTACTGCAGCTGTTCGTAGGTTACATACTTCTTTAGCTTATATATGTATATACTGTGCGTGTGAAGCAAGCGCGGTATAACTTCCTCGTTGACTGCCTCGTCAATAGGCGACGATATTTTGGCGAGGGGAGGTGAGTGTCACTTCTTTACGTAGTAATAGTTAGTATTCTTTGATATAAGTATGATGTAGGTAAACACAATTAGGCAGAAAAGATGAACATAAGTAGCTCCAGGCCTTCGTGCTTGCTGGCGACGCACCCTGTTTGTCCTTGACTTTTGGAAGGTGTGGTCGGGTGGAATATGCTTATCGTCAGCATCCCAGCCTGTATACCTAAGACCTACTGCGGGACAGACGGGAAAATGAGAGTTGCTTGGGCTGTAGTTCCCACGCGGGCCCAGTGTGGATTGGGAGTTTCACACACACCATTGAATTGCTTTGCAGGTGTGTGTTTGATAGGTACTTAGATAATCGGCGTGTATTGTAAGGGTTGGTCCACATTTACATTACTCTAGCGTACAATGTATTTTCATAGCGTTGTGTCATGATCGTTAGTATTGCGTCGCGTATCTTTTCACATCAGAAATAACGGCCACGATATTCATCAACCGACGCCACACGAGATATTACACGCTAAAATTATACAAATGTAGACTCACACTTACGAGTTTACTCGACGTGCATTAGAACAAAAGTTTTGAATGCCTATTGTAGAAGAAGAATAAGGAATTTTTCAAAATCTTCACGGGACAGGGGATGAAAGAGATTTCTATTTCGAATCTCCATACCTATAATAAGAGACTTCAATTGTGGCTAACAAGTAGGCAATTGGTTATAATAATTACAGATTTTTTGAAAATCCCACGGGATTACGATTAAAAAGGTTTTCACTTTAACTATCTCAGATACCGCACTGGAGCTAAGACTAAAGATTTGACAGATATATAGGTAGGCACTTGAAGATTATAGAGATGCACTAAGTAAGGATTTTAGTCCAAATTACAAAATTTGCTACTCGGGCTTGGATATAAAAAAAAACATAATAGATATAACCAACAAAAAGTTGGAAAACCCCCGACATTGTCACTTCAAAGTTCAATATCTCAAAAACGGCTGAACCGATTTTGATAAAACATGTCTAAGAACCATCGCTAAAAACCTGCTTGTAAATAAAACAAACCGCATTCAAATCGATTCACCCGTTTAAGAGCTACGGTGCCACAGACAGACAGACACACATAGCGGTCAAACTAATAACACCCCTCTTTTTGCGTCGGGGGTTAAAAATTGGCAGCCAAGAGTCACAAGCTCGAATAACGCAATCGCTGTAAAAAGTTATCAAATTTCAGGAAAAGCCAACCTTAAGCCCTGACTTTACTAACCTTATAATGTCGGTTTAAAAAAGATGGCTTGGCCGATTCGTACATCTACGAGTACCTAGTAGGTATTTCATGTCTTATTAAAGACCTAGTGTCGTAATTTGCTACCGCAATTAGTCTACCAGACCAGCCGGTCAGACGGAAGAAATTAATGTTATGTCTCCATATTATTATAATATTAGTCTTAATTCCTTATCCAGACGGTCCAGCGGGCTTATTAATGGTAGGAAATTACCTCACAGGCCTTCAATGTTCTGATATATGAAATGTTTTTGGTATGTTCCAATTACTAGCAACACATTTGCTAAAACTAGATTACGTTTTGACGTGGTCAGCTGCAGAAGTTCGGTTCCGCCCGACCGAAGTTCAATTGTTCGACTAAACTTGGCATAACTTTGGCAGTGTTGATGGTCCCAATTGTCGGTCTAAACGATGAAAATTTTCTGGCGTTTGCTAGTATCTTTGAAAATTAATCAAGGAGCTGTAAAATACTGATTAGGTACTGACGAGCTGAGATTCGTTTTATCGTGTTATAGATTCATTGAATGACTGCTCCAATTTATTGGTTTTACCTATAATTCAATAGGAGCATATTTTTCGCGAGTATATGGCATCTACGGCTCTTACGGCAAAGCAGTCGATAGTTATCGCAAACAAACCCAGTCATTATTTTGCATTGGTTGTTGTAAAAAAATGCAATTTACCTACTACAATACCTCTCCTTGCAGTCGGGTAAAAACATAAACAGGCTGCATCAACGTACCTATTACATATTTTTACTCATTAGTTATAATTAACGTGTTTATCAACGCGAAATGTATAAATATGGTGGTCATTCCAGAAATACTCACCATTAATTAGTAATCAACGGCCATCAGGCCACCACTCTAAAAGTTCTTTGTGAAATCCAAACCATAAAAGCGAAAATGGTATCGGTAATTGATAGCTAAATAAATAGGTATATATCTGGATACTGACAGAGTTGTTGTTCAACGCGGTACTTATCCAGAATAGCTCCTTCGATATTGTTATTGATGAAATGAGATTTGTTCTTCGAAATAAATTTTATTACAATATAGGTAAAACTCAATAAGTAATACATTATTTGTTAACTGTTCTGTCATATTTAGTTTAAGAGACACCGAAAACGAGAAAAATTAGGCGAAATTTCGTGGCATGTAAAAATACCAATTTTATTTTATTCATGAATCATGCGTGACCATCTGCTATAATACCTAAGTAAATATAACTAAATAAGTAAAAAATATTGCTTGTATTGTATTTTATGACTCTATAATGCACATAAAACCTTCCAAAATAACAAATTATATTGAGGAAAAATGTACAAAGGCGAACTTATCCATTACTTATATTAATTAAGGCATCTATCTCTTCCAATAAACCTTTGAATTATTAAAAATAAATCATGGGACAGTTTTATACCAATTGACCTAATCCCGACCCTACCTAAGCAAGGCTTGTCCTCTGGACACCAGACAACGGGTAGAAATTCGAGTACATGTATAAATAAGTACATATTTAAGTAGGTACATAAAAAATCCATGACTCGGTTACCATTATCGGGTATCAGGTATTAATTATGTATCCATCGCACAACACTGACGTTACTGGGATTCAAATATGGAACCTCTAGCTTTGAAGACAGGGTAACTAGCCTATCCGGCTGTCTTTAGACGTCATCTCAACCTATTTGCTGTTTGGCGTTTTAATTCGTATTTAGTATTTGCAATCAATTTAATTTAAACCCAAATCTTGCCAACACAGTGGGTGGTAGGTACATAAATATTCTTACCATTAAAATGTTTATTGCTTCAAGTATTTCAAAATGTTGTACAAGGAACAGTGAAATCTTCTTTATTCCAAACGACTCAATTCTAAACTTCGCAAAAGTGTTCTACGTTCTTGCAAAGATGTTTGTTGGATCTTTATTTATTTATTAATTAAGGATCACCAACAGATAATACATCATACAAAAACATAAATACAAGTAGAAGACATTCTAGGTAGATGTTTATCTAATTATAGATAACCAGAACTAACTGTTGAATCGGCATAAAACATTCATATTCACTATTTGAGTTTAATCATTCTGATTTGTTGATTGACTCATTACTATTTAACAGCTATTTTGATATTTTATGTTGTCCAAAAAATAGTAGTTTTATCTCAACAAATCGTTAAATTTTATGGATTTGGCACACGCTGTGATTTACGAATTTTGCAAATATTACTTATATTTTATGTGACTTATTATTGCAAAGTTGAGGATTATGGGCTTTATTTCCAATTAGATGTGCTCATTTTCTCGCTTTTATGAAAATCATAGTAAAATTCACAGTTAAAGTTTCGAGGCGACAGATGAAAAGTTTTCTATGTATGTAGATGAGTGTGTACGCATACCTACCTAAATTTTGAGGATAGAAGCAAGCGTGTTCCATGGTCTTTGCCTGCCCTAAATAAAAATATGAGTAAGTAAATATGTTGTTGTGTCAATGTTCATGTGCAGTGGCTGAAATGTCAATAATAATATGAACATCGGTGTTTAGCTGCTTGATAATTATGTACGGCCATGAAACTGGATCGCATATCAGGGTGGACCTTTGTGCTACCAATGTTATATTGATATTCCATACATCTGCTAAAGAAATCATAGCAAAATTGATTATCAAAAGGTCCCTCCCTGGTACACGATTCAGTTTCTTCGACTGTACAAAGTACCTGAAATAATTGTCTTTTTTATAGACACAGCAGAGACCTGCTGTGTACAGGTATACAGAATATGCAGTATACTGTATTTACATAACTATCAAAATTAAACATTACATAAAGTAAGAGGTATACTTTGTTCTTTTATTGGTACGCGAGTTTTTTTAAGCACGTGGGATGTGACTCTGAACTCTGGACTACTGAACAGATTTTTAAAGCTCTTTCTCTAACGTGAATGTACATTATCTCTGAATAACATACTGAGGATAATACCCACGAGATGCAGACAAAGTTTTGGGTGGAGCTAGTTATCGATATAATATTTTCTTTTCTATCCTTTATCCTGTACGAGTATAGGTACTGTACCTTCTTTATTTGTAAATACGGAGTTGTGTACGCAATTCAAGCTATAAAAGTATGTCTTGGAGCACTTTAAGAGGAATACAAATAAAATTTGTTCTGTTTGTGACATTTCGTGACAGCCCTTCCTCGAGCACCGAGCGTCACAGAATAAGCAAATACAACTACGAGCATGCCCGAGGATATCTTTACGAATGTAACATTTAAATACTTACCTAAATATTTACTATCTAAGGAGTTAAAGTTCTGGGTTTGTGTTTCCTGCTCGTTGGGATGAAAACGAAACTATGTAGGTATATTTCCATATCCCATCTCTCAACTTTTATGCTATCGTCAACATTTAAGTAGGTAATAAAAAAGGTAATAAGCTAATAGGTTTCGAGAGTGGTAGAACATTTGATTATTTGAGATCTGCCAAGCAGCAGTGTTTGCGCTGTTATCTCAGAAGAGAAAGACGCTGTGATAATTATACTGTCCAATTTAATTTATCTTTATCTTAGTCTTCTAGACTGGTAATGCGTAGGTAATAATTTGAATTTGCAAGTATCCATGGGTAGAGGTTCCCATTTACCATCCACGCACTCCAGGTGACTATCGTGTTCAGTTGCCACCCAATTTCATAAAGAAATAGACATCTATAACTGTCTATGCATAGGGCATTCGAATCCGTTACCCGTACAATTTAACCGGCTGTGGGTGCCCCAGCAAGATGTTGAATTTCTTTAAACACGACACTTAGTACAATTTTGATTTAATTATTCATTAAGACATTGACGGAGTTTCATAAAAATAACACGTGTAGTGTGTACTCCGAAAGTTATAATCGTATAATCTCTGAGATTGATAACGCTTTTAATATAAATATAAACAATAAACATAAACGATACTGATCTTGACCGCAGATAGAAACTACCTATGATATTGTTGAAAATCAAAACGTTATTTCAATGGATAATTTTAGGCTGTCAATTAGTTGTTACTCAAAAGATCAAAACTACATCTTCCGGTCGTCCAACTTAAATTTAAGTCCAACTTAAAACGTTAAATCACTAGCTCTATCTCGCGATTCAGCTCTAGTTTGAGAATTAAAAAACCGGCCAAGAGCGGACACGCCCGAAATAGGGTTCTGTAGCCATTACGTAAAAATTAAGTAGTATTTTTCTAAGGATTTCGTATTTTGTACGGAATATTCCAAGTTTAGGTATATTTTATACCTAAGGCTGCTATTTAGTCTTAAACTACTAATAATTCTCAAGAAAACTTAACCGTTGTAGTTTTCCTTGTAACTACCATTCTCTTTTTTTTCAAATTTTTCCACCCACCGGTTCACATTTTAGAGAGGGGGGCGGGGGAACCTCGACTTTAATGAAAATTTGCAATTTAAAGTTGAATATTTTGCTAAAAAAAAATACTGAATCGAAAAATCGTTCTAGCAACCCCCTAATGGTTTCAGAAGACCTATCCAACGATACCCCACAATACAAGATTGGATAAGAAAAAAAATCACTCCCACTTTACGTTTATACTCTAAAAAAAATTTTAAATTCCGATTAAATGCCGATTTTGTATTAAGCGGTAAACTAAAACTAAAGAACTTTAAAAAATAAATAACTGGTTTGGCTTTAGTAGCGTTTTCATAAATTGTTAATTTTATAAGTTTATTCTGTTACTTTTAAATTTGCTTAATACTATGTACAATTTTGTATCGTTTATTTATATCTGCAACTGATTTTGAGGAAACGTTTTAAAATTTTAAATATAACATTAAAATAATGGCAACCAAATTAATCTACTACCTAAAACTGCCGTTAATTAAATGCCAAAGAATCATAAAGTGAATGCAAAATTAAAATAAACTTTTAAACTTACGTTTGATAAAAGTTCCTAATCCTTAAACACCGATCAATCACTTAATCACAAGCCACGCCTGAGTTAAAGTTATCCAAACGTTCGCTCGGGATAATTTCCGCCGGTTGCGTGTCGTTCGGGGGAACAAACGATCGAGACTGATCAGTGGGAACGTGCGCTGGGCACTGCCTTACTGGCGGGCTGCCAATTCGAGCCCAGGTGCCAAGAGAAACGTCTTTGATTGGGGAGCAGAAACTATTCCTAAGTGTTGTGTTAGTTACTCGGGGACACTAACTTGTGTTAATACGCTAACGGGAGCATTGAAGCTTTGCCACAACTTCGATTAAAGTGTTTGTTTATACGTGGAATAATTATTATTAAAAAAAACTCCATAACCCATCCCCCCCATAGACCTCCAGTTGCTACGGTTGGAAGCGGCCTGCATCCATCGTGAACCTGCGGCTTTAACCAGGTCATCCGTTCATCTCGTCAGTGGACATCCTACGCCTATTATAGGACCTACACAAAAAAATAAAGTAAAGGATAAGACTTTATAGTACATTGTGCATATAGGGCCGTAAGAATGGGATTACTAACGAGAGTCTATTAGAAGCCTGACGCCGAAGGCGGAGGGCTTTTGATTATTCGATTTTTTAATCCCTTTACTGCCCATGATACTTATACATAATGATTTTCATCACATTGCGAGGAAAAAAAATGCAAAAGCAAAAATAAGATATCAAGTATTTTGTGTCTAAACAAAACACTTCACAGCTCGGCAAGAAAAAGACGCCAAGAAAACAACTGAATAAAATAATGGCTAATGCGAAATTCGAAATCGAAGTTCGTATCGTACCGTCTTCTTGTATTAAATAATATTAGCGTCAGCGTATGATACGAAAGTTTATTTTCGAATTTCCTAGTAGCCCCCCTGATTGACACTTTTTTCAAGTGATCTTTACCATAAATAATGCTAAGAACTGTGTTTAGTTTAGAATTCGATTGGTTATACGGCCAGATTCTTTCAACATGCTAAATAAATATTTACTAAAATTATTGCAAAACAATTTGATATAAATTGAAAATATAAAAATAGCGGAAGTTTCATGAAACGTAGGTAAGTTTTGTGGTGTAAAATTGGGTCATAGCTAAGTTTTACAGATATAAATAAAACGTTGGCTAACTTGGAACCTCTTTAGTCTGAAATGACGTACCTACGTACTAACGTGTTTTCAAATTTAAAAACTAAACTTTTCCTCTCTCGGGAGAAAAATATATACGTAAATCCATTATTCCCGCGGGAACAATTTAGGCCATTGCCCTTTAGTATACAATACAATACAGGCATGGAATAACATCATTGACGAGCAAGTGTGATCAAAAGAATAGCGTGTCAAGCCAAGTTCAAGCTAACAGAACTGGCGAGCAGCACCGTGTGTTATTTTACCCGAACCATTTGGAGCCAATTTTGACCCCCTCATAACTCAAAAACTATTTCACATAAACATGTCAAATTTGGCTCATTTATTGAGACTTGTAAGATACATATGTGCTCAAAATTTCATAAGCACACCTCAAATGGTTATTTAGATATCAACATCCAAAAATCGACATTTTTATCACTGACTCACCTATAGATCAAAATTCTAACCCAGTTCCAGATGACCTAGAAAGTTCAAATTTGGCATCTATGGGTAGGTATATAGGTAGTTGGGTGAATACAAAAGAAGAAATCAGAAAGTAGTACATTTTTATCATTGAACTAAAATAATTTCCTTGTTTACCCGCGACCTTACGATAGCTAAGCTTATGCAAAATATGCGTGTTCATGCAGTTCCTCCACCTCCACACTGTGAGAACACACACAGATCACACAAACCCATCTATCACCACCACCACACCACTCCACCAACTGCTACCAGCAACTGGTAGCATGGTGTACGGTATTGTTACTCTGAAGATGAGCTCTGGTTGAGTTTGAAACGCGTCAGTGTAGTGTGGTGGTGGTGATATAGATGTCGCTAGCGTCACTGCTTAAGTGGCTAAATAAGAAACAAACAAGCTGAGATATGTGGTGCATAGGGGAAATTCGTGTCTGTGCCGTTGACCAACATTGGTGTAGCGGTATAGCACGTGGTACGGAATACCGAGGACCTGGGCTCGATTCCCAGTGTTGGTCTAATTTTTCTGGTTTTTCTGTGCATCTATATTTCAGTTTGTATTTTCAATTTAGGTTTTACGGGATGACCGTAAAAGTAAAAATTTGGAATTGAAATAAAAAATACAAAAAGATTCCAAAAAAACAATCTTAATTTACTTAGGTTTTATATAATTCAAAATAGAATGTCAAGAGCATTGAAGAGGTTTTATTTATTTTGTTTTCTTGTAGTGGCGTCTTTTTAAAGATTAAATAATGTTTTTAGTATTTTTTCTCATTGTGTATTACTCGTACCTATTAATTTCTATTTTAGGATAATGCGTGACTTATTTCTAGATAATGAGTACTTTTAGATCCTCGAAGGTGATATGTGTGGAGTCATCAAGGTGCTTTAGCATTTTTTTATCGAGTGACTTGTCGAAGAACTAGATAAAAATACGATTAAAATAATTCAGACACCATTCTTTCCAAGCTTAAAGATTATGACATCTGTGCCGCCCCGGTCTAAATGAGTGTTTTATGTACAGTCATAGCGGGACAATAAATCACCTTTTTTCGGAACGCTGGTTTTGCTCGGCGGTGAAATGTCACAGGAAGTTTTGTTACGAGTTGTTGAGCACGTATATTCTGGTGGTCATTAAAAAGCGTTACCATTGTGGGCTTTCCTTTGGGTTTCTTGTGAACAAAAACATTATTAATTATGAATGTGCATAATTGCCAGGTATGCAAAAAGCGAGGCTTAATTGATTATGTATTTTTTTCAACTACCTACGATCTTTTAATTATATTGTTAAGTAAAAATTCTTTTCACCTGGCAGGTTTTGAGACCAAGTAACTTTTTAATTATTTTTTTTATTCGCTGAGGATAGTGTTGGGTCTACTCACTGAATTCCAAATATTTAAACTTCACTTTGATTTGTCACTTTCACTTCAATACGAAAAAAGCGAGAGATAGGATCAAATGTGTTGATTACAATCTTAAATTAAATTTATGCTATTAAAAATACATCGATACCTAATAAATTACATGACGAAGAAATATTTTCAAAATGTAAATTTTCCCGTTCTTTTAATAAAGAATGCAACCTCGTTGCACGAAAGCCGCTTCTCTTGTTTTTTTTTTGTAAAAGAATTCCGTATACTGCCTCTACAGTTGGAATAAATATTTAATTTGTCAAATTGATTGAATTTGTAACAAATCTATTTATGTTTACGTAATGGAAATCTTACAAAATAGTACATTACTGCAGAGGCCATGAAGTAAGGGATTGATGGACGAGTTCGGGGTAGACGGCCGAGTCGTAGACGAGGACTTCGCATCGCTTCGCATCGCTTCGCATCGCATCGCATCGCATCGCATTCGCATCGCAGTATCGCAAATGCTTACAGAGTAGTGGTGGTTGGCTGTTCGTAATTTTTCCTTTGTCAGTTTAATGTTAGTAAGCAAAATTAAAAAGTTAGAGCAGCGGACAATAATGGATTTTCATAACATACTTCATGGCCTAGGCCAAGAAGTTATGTAGGGAGGTGTAGGGATCCATAAATGAGAAACTTCATGTCTCCATTTCGTGACATTAACGCATACATTTCCGAGCATGTTTGAGAAAACATATTTAAAGGTTCAATAACATTTATGATAAATTATACGTTTATTGTTCAACCTTTTTAATGACCCAAATATGAGGCTTTTTGCAGTATTAAAAAATAAGTACTTATGACGTATTTTACAAGAAGTTGTAAGTTCAAATTACAATGCATGTTGATCCTTTGCGCTGTCATCGTTCATCCACCATTACCTCTCATATTTCGTTTACTAGAATTTTTTTACCGTACAACGGCAAAAACTACTAGACACTGGCAAAATTGTCCTCCGATGGACAGAGCCATATTTTTTTAAAGAAACAACAACAACAACAATGCATGTTATGAGTATGAAATTTGGATTGTACCTACTGGATACTTTTTCCCTCCGAATTCAAAACCTATTTATCGCTATTCTCCATTTACCGCCTTTCAACAATGATAGCAATCTTAACTTTTTGGTGACTTTTTAAAGATGTAATCGCGACTGTTCGTATCATTTTTGAGTAAGGGTTTAAATGTGATTATTATATATGTTTCTTAGTAATCGGATTTTATAAAATAAAACCGGCCAAGAGCGTGTCGGACTCGCCCGAAATAGGGTTCCGTAGCCATTATGAAAAAATTAAGTAATATTTTTCTAAGGATTTCGTATTTTATATGGAATCTTCCAAGTTTAGATATATTTTATACCTTAGACTGCTATTTACTCTTAAACTACTCATAATTCTCAAGTAAACTAAGCCGTTATAGTTTTCCTTGAAAGTTTGATATTCTTACTACCTTCCTGAATTGTTTCAAATTTTTCTACCCACCGGTTTAGAGATGTTAGAGGGTGGGGGGGGGGGGTCGCTCGATTTTAATGAAAATTTGCTCTTTAAAGTTGAATATTTCGCAAACAAATCACTGAATCGAAAAATCGTCTTAGCAAACCACTAATAGTTGGTGGAAGGTCGATTATTTGTGTACATTTATGTGGTCAGTAAGAAAATGACCTTAAGAATTTTTTTAACAAAAAAGTAAAACCGACTCCAAAAAAATACGGGGGTTGAAAAACATGGAAAGCAAGCTTAGCCACGCCTGATAAGTAAAGAATAAATTATATTTACTTGTATGTTCGGCCAATATTTTTTCTTCTTTACTTCGAAAGTTTTGAAACGAAAATTAGTCTATTTACCTATCGCTAACTGTTCTCTTCCAGCCACTTTATGTTTCAGTAAACAATTCGATTGATTGTACCTAATTAGTGAAAACCAAACACAGAACATTTTACCTAATTGCGAATAAAATAAAATGTTTTCTATTTCTGTTTATTTAATTTTTCTAATTTATGAAATTTGAGGGGGTCTGAATAATATTTCCTCATCAAAATCATTTTGGATTGACGCTTAAGTTAAACCTTTCTTGTTTGGCATTAAGTCTACATCAAGATTGAATTTGAAATGGAAATAAGCCCTTTTTCTTATATATTGGGAATAAGAAAGCATTCTGTCCAATTGCTTAAAAATATTAAATTCATCAAAAGCAAACAATTGAAATCTTTGTATTTCAAAGAACATGTTAAAAATTATAAAAAGCGTCTAATCTACTTTTGTACGCAATTATGCCCAAAACTTCTACATAAAAGGTTCCATTTTAAATCATAATTTCATAAATCACATATTATATTTATATATCTAAATATATATATTTATTTATATTTATTAAAGTGAATACTTTGCGTTCCTTGGTATCGGGTAAACGTTTTACGTGAACGTTGTTAAACTGGTTTATGGTTTTTAATAATGTATATAACAACCTTCATCAACTCTTGCATTTTCCCTTATGAGTTACAATTTTCCTCCCAGCAAGGGTTTTTTCGAATTGCAAGAGTTTGTAATCACAAAAAGAGCTCATTTAAAATAATTTCATATTGTGGACATCCACCAATCAACTACATGTATAAATGTATGTATTTTTCTTACTGTCACGAATATTATATATTTATTTATAATAGCTAATGCTTCCTCGACAGCGATGCGGTACCTAAGTGTCTAAGCCTACAAATATTATTAAAGCAAAAGTTTGTGTTTGCGTGAAATATTAACAGCTGAGTCTAGAGATATGAAATTATGCAAACACCTAAATGAAAACCGAGATATCGTTTTTGGATTTTTTATTACAGTTCAAGCCTAGAATATTTAGAACAGTTATTTAACAAGTCCACAAGATGAAGTGCATGTCATGTTGTCGGATATTATAAAAGCGAAGCCTTGTACCTATTCACTCAATCGCGGTATAACGGCAGGAAAAAAAGCCCCTCGTGGATTAGTAAGTACCTAATTTTTATTCTTGGGCAATATTAAATTCCCGGGAGCTGGAGGCTAAACTAGGCCGGAAAAGCTTGTCAATAACATGATTACAGAAAACACTTGTTACAGAGAAATAACATCCTAAATACTCCGCCGGCTAAATACGGACTCGTGTTTCAAAACACTCGGCGCCAAATCGGAGTTCCGAATTTTCGAGGCCAGCGCAAAATTAATTATGCTACAAGTACTTCCAGACGGAATCCGAGCCCTTTCCTTGAACCGTAAACACTGGAGTTTAATGATTTCCTATTATAGACCACAAAAATGTCAAATCAATTTGTTCAAGATGAAACTTCAAGGGAGCATAGATAATGCCAAGACTACGAACCGTGCGCTGTCACTTAATACCACTGAATACAACAAAATACTTCCCTGCTGCTATCATTGACAGTAGGTATATAGGACCTTTCCAGTAATCTGTGCCCGTGTTGAAGCGTAAGTATTGAAAAACCCCCAGCGCCAGTCTATTTAAAATTTTATACGTAGGTACGGGCAAGAAAAATTGCTAAAACTGTACAGTGGGGAGCACCATCCATTAAGTTGGTGTTAAAGAAAACTACTAAAGCGAGTAGTAGGTACAGCGATATATCCTTAGGTACTATCCTTACTATAATAATATAAAAAAATTAAGCTGTTTATTTCAAGCAAAAAAAACAAAAATCATTTTACAATAATTAAAGTGAGTCCTTAATCCTAATTTTAAGGATTTTGCGTGGCCTCGGTTAGCGAAAGACTGAGTTGCTCACGCGTAATTAGTCTAAGTATACATGCGAGTAGATATAATATATAATATAATATTAATATATTAATTATTAATATTAATGTATATTAATTATTAATAATAAATAAATCCTCCTTAAATAAATAATATTATAAATGCAAAAGTAACTCTGTCTGTCTGTCTGTTACGCTTCCACGCCTAAACCGCTGAACCAATTTTGATGAAATTTGGTACAGAGATAGAATAGACCTTGGGAAAGAATGTAGGCTATCTTTTATTGCGAAAAAAGGCTTTAAGGGGTTTAAATAGGGGATTTAAGTTTAAATGGTAGAAGTTCGTCGCTGACGAAGATAAAACTATGAAACTTGGCATTTAGGCACTCAATAAGAAATAAGTCGATATTTGTTTGAGCTTTTTTGAAAATTCGACCTGTGAGGGGATTAAATAGGGGATGAAAGTTTATATGGAAGGTCGTTATTATCGAAGATAAATCGATAAATCTTTATTAAACTTGCCATTTCGGCACGTGATAAGAGATAAATATAGATATTTGTTCGCGCGTTTTCAAAAATTCTTCCTGTGAGGAGGTGAAATAGGGGATGAAACTTATATGGAAGATCGTCATTTTCGAAGATAAATCGACGGTTCTTTATGAAACTTGGCATTTGGGCACTTATAAGAAATAAAGAGATATTTGTTCAAGCGTTTTTCAAAATTTTACCTGCGAGGGGATGTTAGCAGAGGGGATGATGCAGTGTTAGCAGAGCCTTCTAAGCCCATAAGCAAAATATAAGCAATGTGGGGTCATTTTAGATGGCTTATTGACATAGACAGTCAGACATGAAAAATAATGATTTTCAGAATTTTCTTATTTATTGTGCTATATAAGAGCTACCTTTATGCAAAATTCCAAGTTTCTAGGATAGGAAGTACCCCATAACTTTTTCCGTTAAGGCGATTTGTATGGAAACACCTTTTTACTGACTGTAGCTTTTGATTGCCTTGACTTAAAGGTTTGATTTTTTCACAGCTTTCGGGACTATTTAAACTCGATACCTATACTCCGCGCGTTTACGTGATAATGGGTCTTGACAGACGGACGGACGGACAGCAAAGTGATCCTATAAGGGTTCCATTTTTCTTTTTGAGGTACGGAACCCTTAAAAACATTTGTTCCGACGCTTTTCAAATTTCGACCTATTCACTTTAAAATATGGGGATGAAAGTTCTTAAGGAATTCCAAACAAATTTACGATAAGAATATTTATCGGAAATATGTGTAGCTATGCTTAGTAAAAATGCCATCCTAATTATATTCTTACCCTCCTAACTTACAATAAAGGACGTAAGGTGTCAATAGTTCACTATGAAGAATTAGTCCTTTTGTGTTGGCAGGGTAGAATACATGTCGTATTACTAAAATGTAGCTACCCGCAAAATATTTATGTTTTACCAAAGAACTTGGATGGATGGATGGATGGAAGAAAAAAAAATTGTTTATATTTATGGCAATAGTAAACCGTAGAAGTTTCTATGTACTATTATTGGCAGAATAGGTCATCATCATCATCATCATCATCATCCCAGCCTATATACGTCCCACTGCTGGGCACAGGCCTCCTCTCAGAACAAGAGGGCTTGGGCAGAATAGGTATCCTAAATAAATTAAATACCGTAGAACGGGGCTATTTAGCACGATTTTTAGACAAAAGTGTCAATAAATCCTTATTTTATGTCTTTACCTAACGTTTTATATTTTTAGTAGGTACTTCCCAAAGTTACTATGCCACGCGGACGAAGTCGCGGGCAAAAGCTAGTAAATAATACAGAACGAACTCTTCTAACGGATTTATTTATACAGAGGGTGAATATTCGAGTGTTTTGATCGGACGGTTAAACGCCATTAACATCCCACCTTTATCAGCATACCGGAAATTTAAATCACAAGAATTTTGATCGCGCTAGATTTAGAATCGGTATTTTTTTCTTTTTTCTCTTTATTGGGGAATAAAACTTATACAGTCACAATTATTAGCAGGAGTAAATTAAAATATTGCGATAAGTATAGCCTACATCCTAAAACAATTCCCACTAAGACTTATTGGAAGACGTGGCAATGTAACAATAATGAATGGTAACCTAAAACTAATATTGTCTTTAGTTTCATAAAGATTTTACATTGAGCATTATTTTTTTAAATAATATTTTCCAAATCGGAAATAAGGAAAAAAAGGCCGCAATACTGCCACAAGTAGGCCACAACGCTGATTTAAACCGAGGCTGGTGCCTAAATAGGTATTTATTCCTAATGTGAACATGCATGCCTATAAACAAATTCTGTTTCATTTAATTATGCGTTACATATTATTTGTGACGGAAAAATGTTTAGCTCGGGCAGCGAATATTTATTACTATAGCATAGCAGTAATAGTTATCCAGTAATGAAACTACCGAAATGAACTAATCGCATCGTTAGTGGCTTTGTTGTTTACCTATATGGGTTTATGTTACGCCTCAGTTTGACATATGTTTGTATTGGTCTCTCATCTCCAATCTACATACGTCACACTGCCGTAGGTACACGGACCCTCCTTTCGGAATGAGAGGGCTTGGGCTATAGTTTCCATGAGGGCTCAGTGTGGTGTGGATGGGATACTTTACTTCTTCGACATTTTACATAAATAAAGCAAGTATATTAAATTAAAAAGAAAAATCTTAATCGATTGGCTCATCAACGCCGATACCTAACACTTGGACCTATAGAAAGCTGGATTTTTGCATAGCGATTCCCTTTATAAGAAAAAAAGGAATAAGGACCAATAAGTGAAAATGGCTGAAGTATAGATCTGCAAATGATGGTGAAGCGCAAAAATTAGTACTATTTATATTGGATGACATCCAACATAGACGATTTGTTCAAAGACAACATTGAGTTATTGCTTTATTGCCGAACTGGTCATTGACCTCGTCTATCGCTCGTTGTTACAACGCTTGCCAGCTTCCACAAACCGCAGCAGTTTCCATAATATGTTGCATTAGTTAGCATACAAAGTGCCAGTGTGAATTGAACAATGGAACGATTCATTTATTAACAACTACAATAGCATGCTCGTGCTAATTGTTCGACGTGTATTTCAAATGCGGCCATTTTTACGTCATATATCTCAGTAACTTATGAAAGTTTTTTTAATAGACCATGCAAATATGTGTATTGTTATAAACCGTGAATCATTAAAAATTCATATTGAAGAAACAAACGCACACTTAGGTAGGTACTTAAAATGTGAACAAAAAAAAACCGGAATACAATCTTTGAATCTATCGGCGAAAATGCAAAAAAAATGTATCTACATATAAAAATGGATATAAAATTTGGTAATTTTGAACATGAAACTACCGTGAGACTCACTCATATTAAATATAATGACCCGGATAACTCACGTCTTAAATCGAGTTTAGCTCGACATGTTTCGGGCTAATCCGTAGCCCTTCGTAACGCGACTCAGCGGCTGCTGCAACACGCGCACTGCGCGCCGCCGCTCTGCTCGCGCGACTACCCGAAACATGTCGAGCTAAACTCGATTTAAGACGTGAGTTATCCGGGTCATTATATTTAATATAAAATTTGGTATGTAGATATTTGGATCTCTGGAATAACGCAAACTACTTATTGTCCCGATATTCCCCATCGGGATTCACACATGCAAAATTCCTAAATCTCGACCGCTCAGTCTATCTATCTCTGAAGATTTGCCCGGATTTTATTCATACTATTAAAAATGCGACCGGATAGCATAGGGGTTAGAGAAGATGACTTAACAAAGCTTGAGGTCCTGGGTTTCATCTCCGGATCGAGCGAGGCTGATGTTATGCATAAAAAACTGGCCAAGAGCGTATCGGACCCGCCCAAAATAGGGTTCCGAAGCCATTACGAAAAAATTAAGTAATATTTTTCTAAGGATTTCGTATTGTATACGGAATCTTCCAAGTTTAGGTATATTTTATACCTTACGCTGCTATTTACTCTTAAACTACTAACAATTCTTAAGCAAACTTAGCTGTTATAGTTTTCCTTGAAAGTTTGATATACTTACTACCATCCTGAATTTTTAAATTTAGAGCTTAGATTTTAAAGGGGGGGGGACGCTCGATTTTAATGAAAATTTGCACTTTAAAGTTAAATATTTTGCAAACACATCACTGAATCAGCAAACCCCTAATGGTTTTAAAAGACCTAACCAACGATACCCCACACTACAGGATTGGGTGAGAAAAAAAAATCACCCCCACTATACGTCTATGGGAGGAACCCTAAAAAGTTTATTTTTTTATTGTACCATTTTGTTGGCATAGTTTACATATACATTCGTGCAAAATTACAGCTTGCTAGCATTGATAGTCCCTGAGCAAAGCCGCGGACGGACGGATAGACAGACACACAGACAGACAGACATGGCGAAGCTATAAGGGTTCCGTTTTTGCCATTTTGGCTCCGAAACCCTAAGAAGTAAATACGTAGGTTATACAAATTTAAATTCATCTATGTAGGTATACTTATACTCAATAATATTGACAATAAAGTTAAAAGTATAAATAAAAAATACAAAAAGATTCCAAAAAACAATCTTAATTTGATTGCTTAATAATGAAATCTCTTGTCCGGGTGAGCGGTTAGTTCCAATGGGGTGCTGAAAGTTTCTCGATGAGGACTTAGTTTAGCTACTGCCATGAATGATCCTTTCGGCAGGTTTTGTTCATTCGAGCTGCGGGCTTGTGAGTTGGCCATTTAAGGGCATGTTCCCAATGTTTATTAAGGCTGGTCTCATTTAACCTGCAGGTCAGCTCTAGCAGGGCTATGGTAGACCTTTGTTAACTATTCCTGCCTAGGTAGGTTAGTCCTAACCTCAATAGGAGGGAGGGATATTGTACTAACCTCTTGTGTCCGTTGATTCGATGCTGGCAGCATAGTTCCATTTTTGAATAATAATATGGAACGGACGCAAGGGTGTTAAACAGAAGAATTGTATCCGAGCTGCCAACGTAGCATGTTGATTGGAAATACACATGAAAAGATCCTAAAGACGTGTTTTTAATTCAAATAGGGCCTTTTTACGAAAAATAGCTTTTTCCGATGCAGAGACGTTCATTATTGAGGAGTCCTGGTGCTTCATCACCCGTTCCTTTTCATTTCATTTAATGACGATGAGATTAAATTGCTTAGCAACTGCGTTAAAGTAATTGAAATTCAACCCATGAAGCATGATGTTATTGAGTAGTCGCTCCATTGGTCAAAATTGGTCTTCATCATCAGTTCCACTTCACCAAATGATGATTTTCAAGAGCAAATGCACGAGATACTCCTAAATTCGAAATTACCATAGGCGTTCCTACAATATTTGAGGAGTTCCCTCGATTTCCTTAGGATCCAATCATCAGATTCTGATTTGGTGCTTATGGAACCTAATTGAAAGCATTTCTAGACGAACAAAAAAAAAATTTCAAATCGGTTCATAAATGACGGAGTTCTGAGGTAACAAACAAAAAAAAAACAGCCGAATTGATAACCTCCTTTTTTTGCAGTCGATTAAAAATGGGGTTTTAAACAATACTTTGGAAAGACTAAGATGTGAAAATGTGGTTTAAAAATGTGGAAAAAGTGGTCGGGATATACTTATATGAATAAAGACAAAGAAGTATGAAATTTAGCACGCGGGTGATCTTCACTTCATGCAAGGTAGGTAAATGAAGACCACCATGAAATTCTCATGGGAGTTTAGAAAAATCATGACATTTCAAATTAACAGGAAGATCTAATGGTGATGTGAGTGAAACCGCGGCAAATGGGTAGTTTTTTTGATGACGTGGTCTTGGCGTTTTCAAAATTACGCCACGCTACCTTGTCATTGGGAAATATTCAAGTAAAAAATGCGAAATGCAAAAATCCAACTACGTGCCGATTTCCTTGTAGGTAGTTGAGTTGGTACCTATATATGCAATTCTGATTCATTTCACAGTGGAAAGTACAAACTTTCAAATAATATTTTTTCTGATAAAGGCTAAAAGAATGTGTGTGGTTACCTATTTGTTTTTCTAGCTACGGGAAGGTACGAGTTGATTCCTATAAAAAAAAATAACAAAAAAAAATTATAACAAAAAAATTTAACCGACTACAAAAAACCATGAAATTAATTTTCTACCAGTCTGAAGTCGGTCGGTGCCTCAGCACGAGCCAGCAGGAGTGGACCTCTATAGTCATCTACCTCACCTACGCACTTTATATTGGGCTTCAATCACTCTTGCTGGCTCGTGCTGAGGCACCGACCGACTTCAGACTGGTAGAAAATTATTTTCATGGTTTTTTTTAGTCGGTTCAATTTTTTTGTTATAAATATTTTTTTTACGCTTTTTAGTGTAAATAATCTAAGATACAATAGTTTAATATCAGCTTGATACCTCCACGCGCGAGACAGACAGACAGACGGACAAAAAGTGATCCTATAAGGGTTTCGTTTTTTCCTTTTGAGGTACGGAACCCTAAAAAGTAACATTATAGTACAGTATGTACATACCACACTTAACAATGTCCAAAAATTGCGTCACACAAAGTATTTTGCTATCGATTTCCTCTAAATTAATTAGGTATTCTGAATGTGATGCATTCTTCCTATTATTATACTAATTCGTAATTTAACTAACTAACTAATTAATAATTTACTAATACCTACATATAAAAATATTCTTATGTTAATTACTAATCCTTAATATCGTTATTGAGTAATATTAGAAATGCAAAAGTCTTTGTGCGTTTGTCACACTGTAACGCTATACGAATAAGTACCCAAGCCAGCGTGATGAAATTTGGTATGAAGATAGTTTGATACCCTAAGAAGGACGTAGGATAGTTTTCATAACACAGACGAAGTCGCGGGAAAAAGCTAGTGTATTAATATTTTTGACGACGTTCACATCAAAAATATCAGCGATAGTGATGAGAATAGGCTTCTGAGATGTCCTGTGTGCCCGCGACTGCGTCTGCGTAGAATTTGTTTATCGCTATCCCGCGGGAATAATGCAAATTTCCGGGGTAAAAGCTATCCTATGTCCATCCCCAGGACTCAAAATATCTTTATACCGAATTTCATCTAAATCAATTCAGTAGTCTAGACGTTATAAAGACTAGACTTACAAACTTTCACATTTATAATATCACTGGGACTAGCCGGCCACCCCGGATTCACACACACATTATATTAATTAACGAGTCTAACTAAATCTACCCCGAAAGCATTTTTGCCTCACGCCCTCAATTTTTGTGCCGAGATTTTGAAATACGACTTATATACTTTGGCATACAATTTTTGGCCAAATTTTATGTCACGTAAAAAACAAAATTGACTTAATAGGTGCAGAAGTTTTCCTAGAGATGGGACCTAACTAGATTGACCGTTCGCCCCTGAAAGCCTCCAAATAGCACGCTGAAATCGTTAGAATCGTTTCCAGGATCCCATATACACGTAAGTATACAGGAATTGCATGTTTATGGGCGGTGGTGATCTCTTGCCATCAGGAGACCCCCTTGCTCGTTTGCCATCTAGTCAAATATAAAAAAAAGTACATACTAGATTGGTATTCATAGATATCTATACAAATTTGTGCGGAATCCTCGTTGCGCAAGTCCATTCACACAATGCCCGGCATTTTTATTTATAAAGGTAGATTCATAATAACAAACACTAATTATATCAGTATTTTACGCTTCGTTACGTGAAATGAGGTCACCTTTATTTAGTCACACAAAAATAGGTATCTTTGTTTAAATACAAGGGTTTCTATATAAGTCTTTCATTATTAGTTCAAGTTCAAAGCGGATCAGTGACCTATTAAATAAAGTACTCAATTAAGTTAATATTCCAAAATGTTCCTCACACGTACTGTTAATTTAATACTAGTTACTTTTTTGTTGACAATAAGTGTTGAAGGCCAGTTACTAGAAAGGTTAAGGAACCAAATAGGTCTTGAGAGGTACCGGTCTGAAAACAACTTAATTCCCGGTAGTGAGCAATGTGAACCGATGACATTTTCTCTCCCAAAACCAGAAACTGGATGTTGTGGACTTCACAAGTTTGATAAGAGTACCTGTAAGTATTATACTATGATAGACTTACGTAAAATATTAGTTTGTACTAATAAAGCGCTGTCCATACAACGCCTTGGCATAAATTTATCGTACTGTTATGTGTATAGCTTAGATCGTAATTTAAATTATAGTTAGTCCTAAATCTATACTCTTTATGTTTATGTTGTAGTTAGAGCCGGTAAGAGAATATACAAAAGAAATATTCCAGATGAAGAATTACACGATTTAAACATGCCCGACGAAAATGACTTGGATAAAAGTGAAGATGAAAATCACTATGAATACGATGCACTTCCAGAAACAAGACGGAAACGAGATATAATTGATGGATTTAAATACCCACCGAGCAAATTTATCCTTTGTGTGTAGTTTATGCGATTTCTTCAATTAAATTAATGTCAACCCTTCTAGCCTAAGCCTAAAAACTGCGTTAGATCAATTTGTTCATTTAACATGCTATGTAATATGTAATGTACCCTATGGGATATTCAACTCAGAAACCCTTCTTTCCGCTTGCTAGAATTTTAATGCACAGTTAACCAAATCGATTCCTAGGCCCACCCTAAGCCACTATAGTAAATTGTCATCATTACATTTACGTCTCGATAACCATTCTTAAAGATATTGACTATGATTAGGTTATGATGGCCTAGAATTGAATTGAAAGTCTACCATTACTGGACATAAAAATTTGCCTACGTTTTTGAGGGCGTTTACAACTTTTTCTGAAAACGCCCTTGAACGACCTTGTGATGTAAAATTTCACTGATGGTGCAGTACATAAAATTTTCTAACAAAGTTTGTATATTTCACAGCTGGGCGTATCGCTGATATATATAACTACCCTTGGCTAGTGCATTTGGAAATCTATAATAGAACTAGCCAAGTCTCATCCGGTGGTGGTTCATTGATAAACTCTAAATTCGTGTTGACAGCTGCACATTGTGTTCAATTGGAATTCGAAACTTTGAATGAGTAAGTGGTTTTTTCTTGAATCTGGTACTTACTTTAATTGTTTCTCATCTTCAATCGAGTTCCTTATTACTGAGTTGTTTTTTCTTACTGCTGCACCACTTTCGTCACTTCTTTTTATTCAATATTTAATTTTATTTACTTGCATGCATGCCTATTTCATTAGACTCTCTGTTGTGTTTTTTTATTACCTTATCTCTCGCTGTCTCGTTTTCGCACGACTGTAGCTGAATTTGATGAATTGTCATCCATTTTCCCGATATCAGTGATAGATTTTTCTTTATTTAATTTACTTCACACGCGTAAGTCATTAGACCTAGCAATGGAATTGAAATACCGGAATTTCGTAAAAAATCCTGAGAGAATTCCCAAAAGAAAATTAAATATCTACTACTCGAACACACCTACAACAAGATTCCAAAGCACTATCGTCTGTGAATAAATTGTATTATAAAAGTGAAATTGTTTCATGAAAATTAATAATTTATTTCAGTGTCAAAGTAGTATTAGCAGAATACGACACTAGGAACAAGACAATGGATTGTGTGAGTTACAGCAACGGAGCAAAGATATGTGTAAACAACGTGGTTATGAACCCTGAGCAAATCTACATGCACCCTAAAGGTCATGACATAGCGATGTTAAGGCTAAAAGGAATCGCACCGTACTCAGGTAAATAAAATATTTATACTTAACTATTGTAACAGACTTTCAAAGCGATGAAGAAGTTTTTTGACAGCGGCCTTTAAGGTACAGTCGAACCATTTGATTACTGACCCACCGTAAAACATTCTCACAGCAAGTAAGTATCATAAAAAAAAATCCCTTGTCAAGCAATGCCATGTCACTATGATTTTTTCTACAAAAAGGTTCCACAGTGGGTCACGATTCAGTTGCTTTGAGTGTACCTGCCTGGCTAACCTTTGTAGCTACCTATGTTAAGTAAACTACCTTGATTTCTCAGGGTCATCTCTCAGAGGCTATAAAAATAAGAGTAGAGATCTCTAGTATGTAATAATGAGAACTCCAAATTTGTTACTTTTACGGGTATCCCGTGAAACCATATCGAAAATACAAACTGAGACATAGGTGCACAGAAAAACCAGAAAAAGAGACCAGCACTGGGAATCGAACCCAGGTCCTCAGCATTTCGTGCTTCGTGCTATAAGCCCTACACCACTGCTGGACAGGAATCTAGACACGAATTTTTCCTATGCATACATATCTCAGGTTGCTTATTTCTACTTTGCTACTTAAGCAGCAGCACTAGCGACATCTATGTGGCGTCGACAGACGTCACACTCTTTCGGAACCAACCGCTCACCCAGAAAAGAGATGTCGCTACTAAGCAATCAATATGATTGGTTTTTTTGGAGTCTTTTTGTATTTTTTATTTCAACTCCAAAATTCCCAGTGCTGGTCTCTTTTTCTGGTTTTTCTGTGCATCTATGTCTCAGTTTGTATTTATCGGTATTTTTTTTTGCACTACTGTATGGAAAACGAGCAAGTGGGTCTCCTGATGGTAAGAGATCACCACCGCCCATAGACACCTGCAACACCAGGGGATTGCAGATGCGTTGCCAACCTAGAGGCCTAAGATGGGATACCTCAAGTGCCAGTAATTTCACCGGCTGCCTTACTTTCCACGCCGAAACACAACAGTGCAAGCACTGCTGCTTCATGGCAGGATTAGCGAGTAAGATGGTGGTAGAAATCCGGGCGGACCTTGCACAAGGTCCACCTGCAATTGCTTCTTATTAAGCGAATATGTGGTTTAAGATGAAGCTTAGAGAATTAATTGGGTTCATCATATTCATGTATTATCAACTGGATTTTTTTCTGCTTTCAGAATTCATACGTCCAATATGCCTTCCGTCATTCAACATTGATACTCCACGTAACCGAAATCTAGAACTAATAGTCGCCGGATGGGGCGCCGTACACGAAGGCAATCCGGAGTATCCCGTCAAACAATCCACAACGGTCAATTTAGTTCCATTTAAAGAATGTAAGGTATTAAGCCCGGTGCCTTCAGGAACGATGTGTGCTATTGGCCAGCACGGGGAAGATGCTTGCCGCGGGGATTCGGGTGGTCCTCTGATGGCTTACGACAATGGGAACTACATATTGGTCGGGATTGTCAGCGGAAAGTATGTGCCACGTCCGTGTGGGTCCCGAGTGCCCACGTCTTACATGAATGTGTACCTGTACCGTGAGTGGATACAGGATGTCATGACGCCTCATTAAAGAGAATTATAAGTATATGTTGATAAGAAACTAGAAGTTATTAAACGTAGGTAGGTACTTTACATACTTATCCGTTCGCATTGATTTCATTTATGTAAATATTAGAATAAGATTACTGGCTGAAGTGACTTTGTGACACTAGTAACTGGTATAACTGCTCACAATTAATGTACCTGTTATTTATTATACTATTTTTTTAAATATAAACTAAGGTTTTCATTATTTTACAACCTAGTTTAATTTTAAACCTACCAACTCTTTGACAAAATAACAACATATACGCATCTTAAAATTGCCTATGAAACGTGGTTGTAGCAGATAACTATAAAAAACATAGTGCCCTATGTTGACTGCGTTACAAGCTAAAAAACTTATTTGACGAAATTTTCTTTGCGTCATATTTTCCTAATTTAAACATATACTCCATTTATTTTAACATTTGAAACTTAACGGTAAAATTTGCACACGTTTTTGAATGAAACAACTAAACTATTTAAAATTGTGTTAACTTCTGTAATAAAAACATAATAAATACCGCTAATAAATGTACATCTAGGTATTTTTAGTCCATTTGTGTTCGAAATACCGAGAAACGTGTGTTACAATTTGACCGTTAATTCAAATCTTAAATTAAACGGAGTATAGTTATATTTAGTTGTACCTATAGTTGCTTAGTTTGTTGAATTTTCAAATTTACTCTGTAAAGAGAACAACCGTATGAATTCATTTAAAAAGGTTCATTGCTCTACGAGTAGATGTCTGTTGTTTTAGTTTTGTATGTACAGAAGTTCATTCACACGCTTAGGAACATATATTATGATGCCAAGTGTTTTAAGAACAAATAAATACCTACTTAACAATATTCATTATGTCGCTGGTAGTTTGTTATAATAATTATAGCTTGTAAATTTCTATCATATCACTGAATGTGTCTAGTGAGAAATGATAAAACGAGTTAACTTTCCGAGTTCGTTTCGTCAACTCCGTGACTCCGTGACAACTCACTGACGTGTTTTAGGAATTTTATCAAATCACTAAACAAATTTGATGAAATAAAAAACAAGTTGCAAATTTCTGTACAGGCTGTAAAGTAAAGTAGCAAAATAAATAAACGAAGAAAGTTTCGCTTAGGGGAGGCCTTTGTCCAGCAGTGGACGTCTTTCGGCTGACATGATGATGATGATAGGAAAATCTCGCCCGAACGAACGCTGGCTTATACTTATAACTAATAAGAATGGAAATCGCCTTCCAATACTTTATAGTATAACGAATAGACGTACAGTCAAAACCGTTTACAACGACATAGAGGGGACAGCAATATTTGGGTTACATCCGATATGTCGTTTATCGATCTATAATTTACATTTATTGTGTATTTGTATTGTATATAATGGTTTGGTTAGTTTTATTAATTGTTGATATTTATTGCTCTAATCTACTGTAAATTGCAACACCTGCTAAAATATATTCCTTATACTATTGTCTATTGTAAATGGCGCGTGGAAGTGATCGGTCTGAAGCTCTTAAAAAAAAACTTTATATATCTGTGTTTTCTGTTCTGCTTACTATGTGTTGGTGTTCAACAAAGAGTCATTGTATTGTATTGTCCTTAAAACTGGTGTCGCTATATAAACGGTTTTGACTAACACTTGAAGGAAACTAAAGTTACAGGTACAACCCCCTGGGTCCTGACATTTTTTTAAAAACTTAGTGCTTAAGATCTGAACGTGGTGGACCTGCTTTGTTATTTTGGATATTATTTCAAACATCTTAGAATATAAAATAGAAATCAATGAACAATTTGTACTTTATAAAGTACGTTAGGCCGTTATTCTTAGTGTTAATTGGTCCTTTATAAAGTACGCGAGTACCCAGGAGGACAAATATATAAATGAAGTTTATTGTTTACGGTAAGCGACATAAGAATGAATTAACTGTAGACGACAGCAGACAAAGAATAATAACAATTAAAATATATAAAATATACACATATCAAAAGTGGCCAGGGTGTTTAATTAAAAAATATATATATACTCAGCGGCACAAAATTTGGCCCACTCTACATACAAAATTACCTAACTGCATATACATTTGTGGGCCAGATTATTCGCTCAGTATATAAACAAAAAGGTTTAACAGTAACTAGTTCGTGGTAACCCGGATCCTAATACCGCTGTCTTTAAGATCGGTTTTTGGAATCTTTTTGTATTTTTTATTTCAATTCCAAATTTTTACTTTTACGGTTATCCCGTAAAAATAAATATTTCAGTTTGTATTTTCAATTTACCGCTGTCTTTGCTTGGAGCAGGCTGTCACAGCCTAAACCCGGGGCAGTATTTCCCTTTGCCTAACGTTTCTAAGGTTTCTGTCGCTCGCGATCGCAATCAAATGGCAGTTTTTGAATGCGAAATCTGTCATTTGATTGCGATCGCGAGCGCAAGAAACGTTAGCCAATACGGCCTCCACCCCAACATGCCTGCATTGGAGTATAACGAGAAGGAGAACAATATTATGATTGTGTATGCAAGTGTCTGGCGAGAGGTGTTAAATAGACGGCGCTACAGTAATGTACCCTACACGTAAAGGAAATTTTATAACGATAAGTACAGTAAAATCACTCAATAATGCTTTTATAAAATCACGCAAATTTAATCACCGTCCACGTTTTGTCGCAGTCAGCCAGCTTTCATCTTCAAAGCAACACAACCGTTCACCATTGGTTTTAAAAATTCAAGTATTTTCGTGAATAACAATATTTTTATTCAGTTTTCCCAGAAGGTCATATAGGTAACAATATTAAAAAGGTCATCATCTCGGCCTGCATACTTTCCATTACTTGATTCAGGCCTCCTCTTAGAATGAAAGGGCTTGGCGAAGCTCACACAATGTTTTAGGTTTAGACAAGAAAAAAAACAGGCCAAGAGCGTATCGGACACGCCCAAAATAGGGTTCCATAGCCATTACGAAAAAATTAAGTGATATTTTTCTAAGGATTTCGTATTTTATACGGAATCTTCCAAGTTTAGGTATATTTTAGACTGCTATTTACTCTTAAACTACTAATAATTCTCAAGCAAACTTAGTCGTTATAGTTATCCTTGAAAGTTTGATATACTTACTACCATCCTAAATATTTAAAAAAATTCCACCTACCGGTTTAGATTTTAGAGGGGGGGACGCTCGATTTTCATGAAAATTTGCACTTTAAAATTGTTTTTTTTTTTCAATTTTTTATTATACCATTTTGTCGGCATAGTTTACATATATATCCGTGCAGAATTACAGCTTTCTAGCATTGATAATCCCTGAGCAAAGCCGCGGGCGGACAGACAGACAGACAGACAGACATGGCGAAACTATAAGGGTTCCGTTTTTGTCATTTTGGCTCTGGAACCCAAAAAAATCGTAGCGAATAGGAGGTATATTTTTTTTGCATGGTTGATCTTTATATTATGAAATTAAATGAGATAATCGTATTTTATAAAATTCTAAGTTAAGCCGTTGACGGACGGATGGACGGACATGACAAAACTATAGACGTTCTTTGTAGAACTATAGAACCGTCAAAAGGCTGAGGCCATACTTAAGTGAAAAAGTCCATCACATTGTAATTTATTTCGTGAACGTGCTACGTGTAATGATTATGTTATTTTCGGAGTAGTGTTAGGTTTGCGGTTTGCCTATAAGCGTATTTTTTTTTACATTCCCACGAGCAGAAAGTAAACAAGAATGAAATGAACTTGAGCTTTCTTGTATGCATTTATTCTGCCAGCTACCTCGTTCTTTTGTAGGTAAGTGGCGGCATTCAGCTGATTACTGGGATATTGAGGACATTGCGAACATTGAGGCTTAATTAGGTTAGTCACGATAAGGCAAGTCAACTCAGCGCAAAAGTTCAATTTCGTGCTTACCTACTTTATTTACCTCTAATCAGTCTTTTCAAACTACGCAGTAAAACAGTAGCAAAATAGTTCTTTCTCACAATTCTATTCCGTATCGTAAGGGACAGAGATAAATTGTATGGTCCAATCGAATTGACACTTTCAGGCGCATTGAATATACCCGAAAGAACATTTCCCTAAGGGTAAAAGATAACATTTGTTGGAGAGCCTGCATTACTTTTATTTGACGGTATAATACGGTCTGTTCGGAAAATTCCTCGATATAAGCTATTGACAACTTGGTTGCAAAGGTCAGGGTGTTTGTTATTTCTTGTTTCACTTTACTTGAACATTGATATGTACCTTTGATATGTAAAATCATGGATTTTGTATGCAATAAATAAATCTTTTTGGGCGACCGATGTAAACAAATCTGAATATTTATTCTGAATTGAATACTGAAAGATGCTAAATAAACAAACATAAACAAGGTGTTTTAAATAAATTTGGAAAATTTCAGTAAATGGTTGGTTTCGTTTTGACTAAATACCCCTGTAACTGTTATTTCATCGAAATTTTTGATTTAAAATGTAGTATGTGTAGGCTTTATAGCTATATACAGATGCTAAAAAAACTAGAGAAGTCCCTATGAATACACCAAATAACAACGACTCGGTACCACCTTTCACAGAGAGCGATGTAAAGCTATCAATTAAAAATTTAAAATCAGGAAAAAGCCCAGGACCAGATGGGGTAACGAATGAAATGATGAAAGCAGGCAAAGCTCACATTCTAAAACCTCTTACTAAGTTATTTAAGAGAAGTTTCCCTGCCGGCCGCGCGGCCGCGTTAGGTATTCGTTTGGGATATTGCTCTCTTTATCGCTCGTGACATAAGCGCTCGCAGCCGTCCCCCCCATACCTTCCGCAACGACGTCCGTAACTTATATCGAGTTAGCGCTGTAGGCTTTTCAAGATTTGGGCGGTTGAATTTTGAGTTTCGTTGTCCTAATATTATACGAAAAGTATAGCACAGAAATTAATGATATTTTACAATCAAGATATTCATTATATATTCTATCCCTGTGGTTTTTAGATTTTTGTAAAAATGCTTTATTAGTCTGTTATTCTCGTGCAAAGTTGACATATTTTTTTTTGTCGACTTTTGAGCTCATGTAATTCTGATATTACACATTTATATGAAAATCTGAAAAACCACAGGCATAGATAATTACGTCTAGTCCATACTTACAAAACTTCATCTATTTCTGTTGCCTAGTTTTCATATAAGACCGGGACTACGTTTGTATTCTTTTAACCTTATTCTGTATGAAAAAACACTGTCTGAATCTTGGACACTTTCTGAGATAGCTCTACTATACAAATAAGGAGACCCAAAATTAATTACGAACTGACTTACGTAAGTAAAACTTACAGGTGTAAAGGCGGCCTCAGAACGTCGATCACTCGAACATTTGTCAGCCATAATTAAAAAACCCTAAAAAAAACAAAAATAAACGGGTTAAGTTAAATTTCACACAATCATTAATTTATTCAAATATTCTACATTAATGTTGTGACATAGTGTTTAATAGTTTAATATAAATAGTTTAGTTTAAAGAGAATAATATCTACAAATTACCTATGTTAAGTCTCCCATATTTTCATAAGCGCTTATCAAACCAAAACATGTTTCGTAAACAAAAGTTCCAAAACATGTTTTGGCTTATCTCTGTGTTTATTTCATTTGAAAATATCAGAGTTAAGGTCCTAACTAACAACACAATTAACTATAATTTGTCGCAATCGTTTAATTCATTTGATGATGATAAATGTAGGTATGAACAATTTGAAATCGCCAGTTACTAGGTATTATTTAGGGATGCATTTAAAAGCCCAATTGAGATAACGAGAGATAAAAACTCAATATAACTTAATCTAAACTTAAAATAAAAATCTGCACTGGCTATGATACCTCGTCGTTGCAAAATAATTAATGCTAAGCTAGGCTTGAAAAATTATTTTGATCAAAAGGAACTCTTTTTATAAATTTAATCTATCGTTTAATTTACTAACTTGTTCTTAAACGCACAGAATCGGGTAAAGTGTTTAGTAAAATAATTAAAAGTCCAGTGAAAGGGCTGAACAGTAGGTGGATGTGGGCCGATTTTATTGATTTAAATGTAGAAGTTGGCATTTAGAAGTCTTTTATTTACTACCTAAGTATAATTTATGAAGTATTGAAAACTGTCTTAAAAATTTTAGTAGATATAGAGAGAGATGCTTGATTTAGGGGCTGTTTCACCATCCATTGCTTAGTGTTTACTGACGGTTAAATGTGATGCCGTCTCTATTTGTTTTGTTCGAATAGACGGAAACGGCATCACATTTAACCGTCACTTAACCTCAATCAATGGATGGTGAAACAGCCCCTTAATGTTAAGATCATAATAGAGTAACGAACATAGTAGAGATAATTGAACACGAACAATCTTAAGATACGGCATATTTTATCTAAAGGCTTACTACCATAATTGTTTTAATACATTATTCTAACATAAGTGCACATTAAGATGTCTTAGCTTCGTGGCTTTGGTCTATTAATAGGGGTCTTTAATTAGATTTCAGAAGATCAAGGGGTATCCTTTCATGATCGAATATCAAAATACATATGTACATATACATTCTAAACAGGGTCGTGGATACCTACCTACACTGTATTAGTGTAATATGCCGTTCACTTTCACCCCAAATTTAACTAAGACCTATTATTTCGAATATTCATATTTATCAAGAGTATTTTCACTATTAGCTACGCGGACGGAGTCGCGGATAACGGCTAGTTAATTACTTAAACGAAGTGTATACTTGGGGAATTTCCCGTAATTACTAGATCTTACGTCAATATTCGTCTTTGTTTGACGATGCCAACTAATAAAAATAAATTGAGGATCAAATTTTGACTATGAATTTTATGCATATTATAAAAGATATTTTATGAAATATTTTTTTTACAATAAACAGTTCTTTCCATGTATCAGGCTCTGACGTGACCGCTATTACCTAATTACAGAATTCGACACATTGATATCTTTATAAGACTTTATTTCAACAAACATAATCCATACTTCCATACTAATATTATAAATGCGAAAGTGTGTTTATGTGTTTGTCCGTCTTTCACGCCGTAATGGAGCGACGGATCAACGTGATTTTTGGCATAGAAATAGTTTATGTGCCCGAGAGTGACATAGGCTACTTTTTATCTCGGAAAAAATGCACAGTTCCCGAGGGAACAGCGCGCGATAACCGAATACCACGCGGGCGGAGCCGCGGGCAAAAGCTAGTATAGTATAAAAATAAACGATAACAATTATATAGATTAAAAAATATCTAAACTCTGTATCTCTCCTACCCAGGGCATCGTGTCTAGCAGCTTGCGGCATCCCTGGTTGCACGTCCGCACGGCTAAGCTCAGCCTCTGGGCGAAAAAAGACCCGGCCCTGGGGTCGCCAAAGACGCCAACAAATTAATCCGACACCTCGCGAACAAATTTTTTGGTGTCGGACGACCCGACCCTAAAGTTTCTAACGCAAATGCCGCAAATATGTAATCATCTGATCACTTATTATCATCGTGTAAGTATTCTTTTATATTTTTTACATCTGTTTATAACTTTCATGACACCTAATAACTTGATAGACTTCTATTAAATTGTCCAAGATTATTTTTATCCCAGGAAAGTCCAGTTCCTTCGGGGCGCAATTGAAATTACAGGTGCCGCCATTACGGTACCGCTTCGGAGCCACTTTTAGCAATTTTAGGTTTTAAGTTTGGTTGCTAGCCTGTCGCCTACGGTATACCTTAACAGTTTGTAATTTATATCCGGATTCCTACAAATTTTTGCACTTCATCTAATATGATATGGTAATACCATACTATACCATATTACTACCATACCGGGCATGCCATATTATTACCATATTAACATATTGTTACAACGCAAATTTACCTACAGACTGTTACGTCACCGCAAGGAAACTTTATAAGTGAATATAAAACTTTACTTGTTTTATTAGGTATTAATTCATCTCCCTTCAAAATATGTGTGCACGTGCCTAAACTCTAAAATATGGAAAAACGTTAGACTACAGACAGATTAAGTACATTATAATACTTAAAAAGTACTAACACAGTCAGCAGTCGATTACTAACACAGATTAATAATTACAGTAAACGTGCTCTTCTTATTTGCTTTTTACCCAAACCCGTGTACTTGTACACTTCTAACTCTTCGGGACAGCTGTTCTGTGCGCCTTGCGCATTTTAGCACAAAGTTCGGGTTTGCGAGTCACATTCGCTCACATGAGCGAAGCAAACCGATTTAAATCGTAGAAGGGTTCGCCGTCGACGAATACGTCGTGGAGGATATTATCATCATTAGCTTTCTCCATATGTAGTCACCATAATGTTAAAAATGTAGATTTCTTTTACACCTGCAATATTTTTGTAGGTATGTATGGAAACTCTTTATTATACAAAAATAAAGAAACAAACGCAATCAACAACCTTTGAGATACGTCTACAAAGGCAAACTTAGCCTTTTAAGGTAATCTATGTCAAACTTTGTGTGGATGAGAAGAGCAATCAGTTAGGGACCGAAGACACCGATAAAATTTTCATTGCTTTTGTGGCTAAAATGGTAAAAACAGGATTAATTGGTTTGTTTTTTGATTTCTAGTTGTGGAATTTGCTACCAATTGTAGTACCTACTAGACGTGTCATGTCACCCCGAGTTAGTGTAAAGGAGTATGAAGAAACATAGCATCAATCACCGGCTAACGCGACGTCGGAAGCAATGCGTCGCTTCACTTTGCATGATGGATCTCCTCGAGACTATCAATAACTCAGCGTAACAAGGTCGTAAAAGTCGAGCCCCATTACTGCTTTTACGACATTTAGCGGTTGATGTACCTTTTTAAAACATGGAGCCGGATAACATTGGCTTGTTGGGATGTTACTAGGTTTAGGTTTCTGTATGTCTTTTACGGTAGGAAAAGCTGATTGATTATACTTTGTACAAGGAAAGGTACCCAACTGTCTTACTCCGATTTGTTTTATTTTTATATAATATAATATGTTAGAGAGTAGTCTAAAATACCGGACGCATATTTTTTTAGCTGCCCAAACTCAACTTATTCGGAGAAATTGATCTCCAAAGTACTGTAAGTACGAAATTCCTAGGCATATATGAAATGGCGCCATTTCATGATTTGGCCAGTTTAGGCAGATCATGAAATTCCTAGGCATTTATCATGAAATGCCGTCATATCGGATTTTGGACTTAGAAAATTTCAAGCAAAATTTAAGTATGGACTCAGTCAGGTCTTGGAAAACTTTGAAGTACATTTTGATCAAACTTCGCCGCCCGCTGCCGTGGCACGCTCGCTTCGCTCGCTCGGCTCGTGCGTTGTGGTCACAATTCATACGTTACGATGTGCCTGGGAAACAATACGGCAGATCGATTAGAGCAATGCATTCGTATATTCCTAGCTCTATATATTATTATATAGTCCGTACAAAATACGAAATAAAAATATTACTTTTTATTTTTTTCGTAATGGCTACGGAACGCTATTTCGGGCGTGTCCGGCACGTTCTTGGCCGATTTTTTAACAATAAAATTTGCTTTTATAAGCAATACTAACAAATCCTGGTTATGTGAATAAATATTAAATTAAAAGAAAATAATAGATTTATTCGCCAAATTTCGGCACAGCAAAAAGAAAAAAAATACAATTAAAAATAAGACAACCTTATTACATACTCTTCCAAACTAAAAAAGAGAGAAAAAGAAAAAGACATTGTGCCGAAAGAAGCAAAAAGGGCCATACTCAGCGTGTTGCCACGGCAAGCCGCAGCGCTGGTTTTCAGTATGATTAATCAAAGAGACAAAAATTACACATAAAAAAACATTTACAAGAACATGTTAAGCACATGCCTATTTATCCGACTAATTGGCACACGTAAATCCTTACATCCAGCAATTGATTGACATTCCGGGATTTTTAAAAATTCCCGTGGGAATTCCCGAAATTTAAATCGTGGTTTTCATTGACGTTACATTAAAAACATCATGTCAAATTTTATGACTCAAAGCCCAGTGGTTGTTATTTCGAGATTTTATCCCTATCCCGTGGGAATATCGGAATAAAAAGTAGCCTATGTTTTATTCCAGATGTCCAACTATCTACATACTAAATTTCATCCAAATCCGTTCAGCCGTTTCAGCGTGAAGGAGTAACAAATATAGTCACTCACTCACAAACTTTCGCATTTATAATATAAAGTTAGGATATTAGTGCGAAACTTTGTAAGTCTGTTTGTTTGTTTTACCTCATCACGTCTAAACCGTTGAACCGATGTAGATGAAATTCGGTATACAGATAGTTTGAGTCCCAGGGAAGGACATAGGAGTTTTTATCCCGGAAAATTTCATAGTTCCCGCGCGATAGGATAAATGAATTCTACGCGGACGGAGTCACAGGCAACAGCTAGTAGAACATAATTTCTTCTTTTTTAAGAGCAGCCGGGTAAAAAAGTAGAAAAAAACTTAAATTTGACTGCCTGAAATTTGCGGGGGGTAGAACTTTTTGCAAGGTTCATCTGTAGTGATATTTACCACCATTTTACTTGTGAAGACGGTCGCCAAACAGCAGTGCTCGTGCTGCAGTGTTCCGCCGTAGGGAGTAAGACAGCCAGTGAAATTACTCTCGTAGTACATGAGGTATTAACTCTCTGTAACGTATCTATAAGTACAATCCTATTACATGTGTACTTGGATGAAAGCGATTATTTACCTACCACCAAACGACCCAATTGTTCGATATTTTTATTTTATTTCTTAAATAAAAAAAAACTTTGAAGTCGAATCTGAGTGAACGGGAAAAAGGAAAAAATGAAAATTTTCCTATAGAACGTTAAAAACACGGCTCTGTCGTAAAGTGACGCCCCCATCTGTTCCGTCATTTCAATACCCGCACTGTTCTTATTGCTCAGCGTATTGAATACCTACAGATTAAAGGTAGAGTTCCACAATAAATCCCGTGATAAATATTATTTATTAAGGAAAATTCGTACCTCTTTCGTTTTTTAGTGTGGAATTTTTTTGCTTCTAAAGTTGACTAAGCCATAATAATGTAACGAGAAATTATTGCAAAAAATTAATTTCTAAATTCATATGATAATGTCAAATTAAAATTGTGGCAGAAAATGGAGGTTGCAAATTGAGCCTTGCACTATGGTCCAAAAATAGTGCGGTAGTTCGATGGAACCAAGAATTAAGATATGTCGTATAATTAATCAATTTTGTAGGGATGTATAAAAGGCTAGAAGCAAACTTATTCCAAAAATAATTTAAAATAGGTAGTGCAGCACTAGCCTATAATTGCAGCCGCGGCAAAGTTTGAAGGCTGAGTAATGCGAGGCGCTCGAAAGGAGAGGCGATTGAAAGACGCTCATCTTTCAAACTTAGACTGAGAAATACTAGTTGCTCCTTGAGCTGTACACCTCGCGAGTCTGTTTTTTTACTTTTTCAAACACCATGGTTTATGAATAAAAATCATGTTTATTGTACTGTTTTAAACCAGTTTTTACGCTTTTAACCCACAAGGCTTCGCCATTTGAAAAAAAAAACAGAAATTGAATCGATGAAAACATTTAATATTATTATTATCGAAGCTGCTCACAAAATTTTACGAATATCGGTTGAGAAATGCGACCTGTAGAGGAGAGATCAGACAGCCGGACATACAAGAACCTTTTTGTCCAAGCTAAAACGGAAATATTCTGCTCGCATCGCACTTTGCACGCCGTACGACCAATAATTGTACTCGTATTAAAGAGATTGTGTACAACAGCACTTCTCATCTGCACTATTCTAAGACCAAAAACGCAACGATACTTTTAAGCTGGCGCTTGCCATTGAGCATAATTTTCAATAGGTCTGGAAAAATTATGCAGACCGTGCATAAAATAATAATAGAACCCACGCGAGTGATATGAAAAATGAAATAAGTAAAAAAACAGCCAAGTACCGGGTGGACATGCACAAGAAAAGAATTTCTATCTGCCTATTACCATTGCAATTGTTAAGATTGAAAAATTAAAATTGCTTAATAAGACACGTGATTAAGGCTGCGTTCCCGCCAGAAATGTGCAAAGATGTGTTGCGGCACGTTGCGAGAAATGTGCTGTTCATGAACCAATAGAAACGCTTCATTTACCTATCCTCGCACAGCACATCTCTAGTGGAAGCAGCTGAGCGGAGCGAGCGTTTTTCAAATTTAGGACAATTTTTAACTATTTTCGTTACAATAGTGTTTCCAAGTAATTTGGTTTCAAAAGACCGTCTCCTTAGCCGTTTTCTGATCTTTTATTTGTATGTGCAATATTAAAAATAAGAAAAAATCCAAAGAAAAAAAAAGATCCAAAGTTACGTTTCAACATCAAAGAGTCTAACGTAAAGAGAAATAATAAAAAGGAAAGTAATAGGTAAGTATACCCATTATAATAACTTTAAAGTGAAGGTGACATCTGTCTGAATATTCAACAATGTTATTGCTCTTGTTCGTCTGGGGAAAGACTACCTACAATGGGATTAAGAAAGATTTAAAAGACAGATGAATAAAAGGTGAACCAACTTTTTTCTAAAACCATGTTTAGAATGAAATATTGGTCTGATTACATGATGTTTTTGCGATGAAAAGCTAATATTATCAATCTAATATTTTTGGTTTATTGGAAGCGTCTTTTACACCATAAAGTTAAAGGAATAAGTCGTAAAAATAAATCGTTTTTAGGGTTTCGTACCTAAGTGGTCTGGGAGTGCGATATCTGATGCTGGTCTGTCTAACAGCTATGTCACGGGACTTTTGAACTGAAATAAGCAGATACCTATTCAAGTTTTGACAGAGGGTGTGAGAATTTTGAGATAACTATGCTATGTCCAATACAATAACAAATAATAAAAAATAAAATAAATAAAAAAACTGGCCAAGAGCTTGTCGGATACGCCCAGGATAGGGTTCCGTAGCCATTACGAAAAAATCAAGTAATATTTTTCTAAGGATTTCGTGTTGTTACGGAATCTTCCAAGTTTAGGTATGTTTGATATCTTAGGCTGCTATTTACTCTTAAACTACTAATAATACGCAAGCAATCTTAACCGCTATAATTTTCCTTGTAAATTTGATATATAAATTTACTACCGTTCTGATTTTTTTCAAAATTTTCCACCCAACAGTTTAGCTCGATTTTAATTATACTTAATTTGCACTTTAAAGTTGAATATTTCACAAACAGATCACTGAATAGAAAAATAGTGTTAGGAACCCCTCAATCGTTTTAAAATACCTATCCAACGATACCCTACACTATAGGGTTAGTCGAGAAAAAAAATCACCCCCACTTTGCGTCTATGGGAGTAGCTATACACTTTCGTACTTTGTCATTTACACTGGTCATTTACAACCACGTTCTAATGCGAGTAAAAAAGTGATCCGCTACTTTTGATGCTGACCTTAAAATTATTTTTTATTTTACCACTGTCAGCGTGACTGATATGTAGGTATATTAATGCTAAATTACAGCTTTTTAGTACTAACGGTCTCTGAGCTTAGCCGCGGACGGACAGACAGACAGGCATACGGAAAGACATGGCGAAACTATAAGGGTTCCTAGTCATCCCAAATGGGAAATGTGTATTCGTACTGTACTATGAAACCCTTCGGGTGCGAATCCAACTCATACTTTGCCGGTTTTCTAGTTTTAAATAAAGCGAGCCAGGGAAAAAGTTCGTAAAATAATAACGAACCGGAAAATATGTTTTCCGTTTGATTGACTCGATGGGTGGAGGGATTCATGGGACGAGGCAGACGTTGCCATGAGTTCACGGGTGCACATAAAAAATGAGAAAGATAATGTCAGCACCGACGTTGACTACGATAAGTATTAGTATAAGTACCTATATGATGCGCACATTTTATGATTTATGAACGCCATTCTCAACACTTTTTTTAAGCCAAACCTGCAAAAAAAGGCCTGGATATAGGCTACGCATCATTTCTTGTAAGTACTTACTGTTAATTCTGAGTAAGTACATAGGTACAGATGAAATATATTACATAATCATATCAACCCTCAAGCCAAACTTTCTTTCAACATATAGAAGAGCACTAACGACGGGTTTTTGGATATTCAACCCTTAAAAAAAGGTGAAATTGTCAGACATAAAGCAGATGAGGTTGCGCGCAAAAACTAGTCGGGAATGAATAAAAAAGCTTCTTTAATTTTGTCCATCATCCGACGGAAAATATTAGTAAAAATGTAAAAATGATTGCCGGCACTTAACAGGAAGTGAAATGCTTTGCGGGATTAAATACAATGGGAGCCAACGATTTCTTGGTACAATGGCGCGTAAGGCGGGGTGCAGAGCGCTAAAGACGTTTAAAACTTTTGACGAGCGAACGTTTCCTAAACTCGAGCACAATTTGACAAGTTGAGCTAGAGATATTTTTCATCAATATAATTATATCACAAAATAAAGGCAACCAGCCTAAGAGGCACCCTGACCAATAGTAGTGATCTGGGTGATATTTGTAAATGTAGGTTTTTAGGCTCAGAATAAGTTAGTTTTATATTTTCTGTGTTTTTTGTAAAATGTAGGTATTTGTTAATTTTCGTATCTATTGTGTGTAAACATAATGAAATAAATTGAAATGAAAATAATTTACATCCTATAATTTCATTTTATATATTATTGTTATAGTAACATACACAGGGTGTAACATTTAGATCGGTCAGTATGGAAAAGTCTGAAACTATAACTACAACTATAACTAACTATAACTATTTAGTTAAGGTATCTTAGGTAAGTTCTCTTTGTCTTTTTGTTCATAAATTTAATTCATAATTATAATAAATCCAAAACTTGTCGATCTCCATAAATCTGTTTGATTTCCATTGTACGAGTATGTACAGTCAAGGGATTTAATTCATGGGCCACCATGGAACCTTTTCAAAGGAAAAGTCATTACGACTTTCCTTGTTAATGAATGTGATGTCACTATGACGTTTACTGTGAAATGGTTCAATGGTGGCCAATGAATTAAATTCCTTGACCGTACTAAGTTTAATTCTGTACTACATGAAATTAACAGATTACATGAAAAACATATTTGCAAAGGCGTACCTCAGTACTTATCCTTTATGGGAATCTCTTCCAGTTAATTTTAAAATAAGATGTATGTTCATTAACTCTGCGCGCAGAAAGACTCGCGGCTTAACCTCTTGAGTCCTCGCGTACTTTATAAAGGACAAATTAACACTAAGAATAACGGCCAAATGTACTTTATAAAGTACTTTTTCATTGAATGAAGAATTCTAAGAATTTTGAAATAATATCCAAAATAACAAAGCAGGTCAAACGCGTGTAGGTCTTAAGCACTAAGTTTTTTTAAATATAAGGCATCCATTATCTACTTGCAAGTATACTCGTATGACGCTTTCTTATAAGTACTTTCAACTCAAGTAAAATATTTATAGGACTATTTAAAAAAAAGATTAGTTTTTTCGTAACATGAGCCAAAATAAATGACTGTCAACTCAAATTCTCCAAAAAATTCGTTTTTTCCTTGACGCGTTGCAAAAATAGCCAAGTAGCAACGAAAGAATAATTTGTTTACTCTACTGGGAAATTATATACACGACTACTTACTTACTCGAGAATTGGAGCGGATTTTTTCCTCATTAAGTGATGGAAGATCGAGGTTATTAGGATTTGTGTGTATGTCTCTAACACGTAAATAATAACATGTAATATTTAATTCTAGAAAGATTGTCCCGTGCCTGCTATTTAAACCATATTCCGTGGGTCAATGAGTCCGTTATTATTCGTTTTATAAATACATAATAAGTTTAGATCGACTATTACGCGTTAATTTGTAAAGCCTGCTAAGCTGTGATAGTTTTCTTTCAAAATTCACAATAATTTAACTATGACGCGTCGGCCCTTTAATAGGAGCAAATATTTAAAACACAGATCGTGCTCATCAAACTAAACGACATTAGTTCAGCGACATTTAAAAATAATTATTTCTTTAGTTTTCCCTTTTTCATACATATTAAATGGTATATTATCAATGTATGGCATCTTAGAGAGCCACGCTACATGAAAATGTTTGACTCTGATTTAGCGAGTCGTTCTAGCATACAGAAAATCGCTGCGATACGTACAGTCACCACACCAGCATTAATATCTGCCACAGCGGAGCGTGCAAAAATATCTGACACGTCCTTCTGGCCCTAGAAATAGAGTCGTATCAGATATATTTATGCACGCTTGTTGTATTAGATATTGGTGCTGGTGACTGTACTCACCGGAAAACACGTTTCTTGTATGGGAAGGTCCTTTTTCATATTTTTATTCCCATAGTAATATTTATACAATCTGTAAAAAATCCTTGTGTACATGAAGATAGGTACAGTCTTCTAACAAACAGTGAAACCTGAGCATTAGGCACGCGTTGTCATTAGGTACGTAATCCTATAAAAACCCTGTAACCTGAGTTAAGAAGCTTATATTGCAGTATAGGTAGAACAAGCAGCAACAGGTGTTGTGTAGTGAGAGCACGTGGCAACGGCGGGACATTCCAATCACGCGCCAATTCTCCATTCCCAGCACGGGCCAATTTACATTTGCTTCAATTTAGACGGACCGACTGGAATTTCTTATCGATTTTTGTTTTGTAAAAGATATTTAAATATCTATTTTCACATGAAAGAAAACTAATTCTCAGTGTCTTTATAAATTATTTATAACGAATATCATGTATGATTGTGATTGTACTTAGAGTAATATTTTCGACAGGAGTTATTTATATATTATGTATTATTAATGTAATGTGACTGGACTGATTGACTGACTGAAGCATAGCTAAAACCACTAGAGCTAGAAATTTTAAATTTGGTAAACGTGTTCTTTGAGGACGACAAGAAGGAAATTTCTGACCACGGTATAAAGTTAGTGATTTATATTTAAATGTAGTAAAATTCTTATACGGAATCAAAGCCGCGAAACTGCCACTATCTCAATAAAATGACGCTGTAAATAAGAATCAGATTAAAGCTCAATAATGCGTGAAAATAAAAAAAAAAAAGGTTACCGTACACGAGATTGCACATAATTCTTGAGGCTATTTTGTAATTTGTTGCTATATTTTTTAACGTTCGCCTGATTCGTCTTTTTCATTTTTTAGACTAAGGTACCGACGAGGCTTGAATCATGATCATGAACTTTTTTCAATTTTGTAAATTTAAGGATTATAGACCTCCGCAAAGTATATAAATCATGAGACAAATAATTATACAAATTAATTAATAAATTAAAACGAAATATGTACGTCCAGTAAAAGTTCGTAAGTAGATTCATAGGTTTGCATAACTCAGTCCACACACTATTCACAGCCGGTTTGCCTATTGTATTGATTCAGTAATAAAGCAGTTCGCAGTGTTTTATCATGGCCCATAACTTTTGCCGAATAAATACGCAATTTAGCCGTATTTATTGGCCATTTGGAAATATTTCGGGTAGGTTAGTACCTAGACCGAGGCGCGGCGTAGAGCCCCATAAAAGATATGCCGTTATTGTGATGTTGAGTAACATAACTCATTTTGTACCTTTCGCAGCTACTCACTAAAGAAGACGCTATGGCATTTTAACCGAACAAAGTTTTCCCTTTAAACTTTACTGACCATAGCTGCATAGTCATTAAATTAGTAGTAACTAGTTCGTGAATCCTTTTATATAATGAAAATAATAAAACATGAAGGTGCTGACACTGTAACGTAATGTTTTGCTAGTGAAACATAAACCAAATTTCTGAAAATAAGTTATGTCTATCTAATAAGCAAATACTTAGCGTTATAATTACTTGATATAATTAATACGAAAGAACTTCATTCCCTCTTATTCCGCTGTATGATTTAGCCTTCTATAATGATACCATACGGAACTGGTCCTGTCAAAATTTGACACGTTTGTCACCTGGGATATTGAGGACGCGCTACTATTTACCTAAGAAATATGAACAGTTTCCATGGGCCAACCACAAACCATTCTACGAGTAGCTACGAAGACGATCGGGGGACCGGTGGAGCAAGTGAAGAGTTGCGTTCTAAGGGGGAGGCCTTTGTTCAGCTGTAGATGTCTTCCGGCTAATGATGATGATGACGATGTAATCGAAGTGTTGCCGGCAACAGCTATTTTACAAGCTTTTATTTAGTTTCACCAGTCTGTCTGTCTGTCTGTAATCAAATCTTGTAAGTTAAATTCGACCAACTTCCAGTAGTCACTGGCTTTTTTTTAAGTATTAAAGGGGCTATTTATTAACAAAACATAACATAGTACAAATCAAAATAAAGGTAACTAAAACTACATACAAACTAAACTTATAAATAAAAAAATGCCCAAAATCGCTGCTAGATGAGAAGGTGCCCAGAAGGCTGGCAGCATTACCACGCTGTATGGCAATGCTTATTCTTTGTGCTAAGAAAAAGCCAGCCCTCTGGTCACCCGAAGCTTATCCCTAAAAGAAATATTACATACAGGGAGTAAATAGGCATGTACTCTTTTTGTTTTGTTGTTTTCTTTTTGTATTATTTATGTGTTTTATATACAATGAAGTATTTATATACATACAAAACCATGTAGATTTTTTTTTGCGTGACTCACATTACTTTGTCCGTATTATTTTAATTGATGGACGGATAAGCGAATGGATGTTTTTTTTAATTGATTATCTATAATATTGTATCTATGTATTTTATTGTATTGTATATATTAGTTGTAAGGTCGATAACTGTATCTTTTTACCATTTGGACCGCCTAAAACGTAGGGCATATCGAATGGGTAATCTCGGAGAAACTTGATCACCTAGCTCTTCGCAGTCACGTCAGTTTTCTTTGCGTACTTTAGTGGATTTACAATGAGTAGCATTCTTAAGAACTTTGTAACCTTATCACTACTGCTAAGTATAATGGTCGTACTACCCGACGGAATAGTAGATTGTTCAACAAGGGAGGAAAAGAACCAATATCACACGAGGTAACTTGGCACCCGAGCATAGCGAGGGTGCCAATATTTCGAGTGTGATATTAGTAGTTAAATAAGTGTGTTTAAAACTGACCGAAATTTAGAATTAACACAGAAAAGTGAAAGTATACCAACTGATATAAAATTATTTAATTTATGTTTGTGTAGTCACCTTCACAGCAAAATAAATTTCATCAGGTGCTTCGTTTAAAAAAGCTTCCATTTCAACAAAAGTATGACAAATTTTACAAGAAGTTCTAGATTCAAATTACAATGCATGTTATGAGTACCTATGAGATTTGTATTGTTCTTAACTTTCTGGTGAATTTTTAAAGATGTAATCGCAACTGTACGTATCATTTTTCAGTAAGGGTTTTAAATGTGATTATTATATTTGTTTCTTAATAATCGAATAATTTAAAAAAAAATGTTTTTTTTAAGAGGTAGGTATATGTGGTTTTATTCTATGTTACATTTACATTATGTTCTCGCTGCTGAGGTGAAAAATTGTATGTGTCACACGAGACCAAAGTTTTTTTGCATCTCGTGTGTTTGATTCCCTTGCTGCTCTCAGGGTTCTAACCTAGAATCACTCGCTAACGCTCGTGATTCAAATATCGCTTACTCGGGATTCAAAATCAATACTCGCAACAAAAACATCTTTGCTCTCTTGTTGCACAAATAACTATAAATTAGAGAGTGAGACATCGTTAGAGTTGCGGGAAACTGGTGGATGCAAGTGGCGAGTTGTCGTTCATTGTGACGTTCTAAGGGAGAGGCCTCTTTCCAGCAGTGGACGTTTTCCGGCTGATGATGAAGATGATGATGATGAGAGAGTGAGAGGGACGGTGCGATACGAACTTCGATTTTCGAATTTCGTAGGAGCCTCCTAGTACGTCATCAGTTTCGAGCTCATATTTATCGTTTATTTCTTTTTTTTTTCTGGTAAATTGGTAGACTTTATTGCTTATTAGCAATAATTAATTTAACAAAATTTAAAATGTTTAATATAATAAATAGAGAATAACAGTAGATAAAGTGGGCATTTTAGTCAATGTATTTCTAAAATTAGTTAGGTACCATATTGACGTTGTGGTCTGAAAGAAGATGTAGTGACAAAAATTGAGAAAGGTATGCTGAGATGGTTTGGCCATGTCGAGAGAATGAATGAAGAACGATTGACGAAAAAAGTGTATGAGGCGAGTGTGAATGAAAGCGTTCGAAGGGGTAGACCTAGGCTGACGTTTCGAGACCAAATCAGGGACGTCTTGAAAAAAAATCAGGTCAAGAGTACCTACCCTACACCGAAGAGCATGTATGAAGGGAATAATGAAAGTGGACGAAGCGAAACAAGTATGTAAGGATCGTAGCAAGTGGAAAGAAGTGGTCTCTGCCTACCCCTACGGGAAAGAGGCGTGATTATATGTATGTATGTATGTATGTATATTGAACCAAGGAGCTAAGCATTTAGAGATAGGCTGTGTGGACATTATACCATTGTCATTTACCTGCAGTGTTTTTTTTTCCTTAAGAATTTCTTAACTTTTCTGTTTTGAGTCTACGTATAAGAAACTAATGTAAATAATTTATAATAATATTTGAGTAGCATTATAAAATTAGTAATATAACTAACTAATTGAAAACCTCGCTACGCTCTGGATTCTATTGTAGAATCCTTCGCTACATTCTGGATTCAATGTACGCCCTCGCCGTAAATACACCATTTTGCTCCCTTGTGACACAAATAACTATTCCCCTCCCCGTTGTTAGATATCATTTGCCTAACTTTCCGAGTTAGAGAGATGAAAAAGTAATTTTCATCAGCACCACCGCGATGAATGTTGCTCCTCCACTACGTGATTTAAGCGTTATTTCTACGTGCAACTTAAATGAGCCATGTAGCAAGACGGGAGACTTGTCGGCTTTTCTATATAACAAAACATTATGTTCACGTGACAACAGTCTTTGGAACTTGGCTACTTTTCATCATCCCACTATTCTCTAGCCTTTTCTTTTCATACGTTTGCTGCCTTGCATAAGTTCACATTTTTATACACTCGTTATTGGGTTCCTTGGTCACTACAAGAAACCCTTAAATTTCGCCATGTTCGTCCATCCATACGTCCACGGTTTTGCTTAGAGACTGCTAGTGCTAGACAGCTATAATGTTGCATGGGTATGTTAGCCACGCTGACAAACTGGTAAAACAAAATTTAGGAAAAAAAACATTTTTTGACCTACCCATCGTCAACAAAAAGCTCTTAGGTAAAAATTAAACTAATATGAAAATTCATTTACGGACAAAGCCGCAGGTAAAAGCTAGTAATTTTTAAGAGCACCGAAAAACTTAATTATTGTTCTTCTTATTAAACTTAATTATAAATTAATTGTCCCTTTGCTATTTTGCTAATCGCAGGTATAAGTAGCGATTATAAAATTTAAGACCCATAGTTATTACCAGTTACTATAAACCTTTAATGAAAGATTTAATTAAAATCTTACAGTTCCCAACCGACGGGTTGTATGTTCATTAATTAGACTGGCAATTCAATAACTCCAAACTTGCTAGACAAGTTTTTACTTAGTCAATGTTGACAAATTGACTTAATGGTATAACTTAACTTATCACTTACCTGGAATTTTCAATATCCATTAGCGTGTTTGAATTTTGCTAACTTTGGCATTTTGGATTAAAGATTCACGCACGCCCGCTCTATCGATTAATGTCTACTAAATTTTGAACATGAAACTACCGTGAGAGTCACTCATACATATTTAATGAAATGAACCCGGATAAGTCATGTCTTAAGTAAATGGAGTTTGGCTCGACAGGTTTAGGGCTAATTCGTAGCCCTTCCTCTGGGAGCGCGTGACACAGCGGCTGCTGCAAAACGTGTACCTACCTACAGACGCGCGCGTTACCAGGGAGGATAACTTTGAGACCGCGAATTGCGCTTGCGCTCCTTATTGTTAGCCATGCCAGCGGCTCGCACTCACACCGCGTCGCACAGGCACTCGCCGCTGCCGCGCACCCTCGCGCTACTCAACGCGCTGCTGGTGTCTACTCCTTGGTGTCCTTGTGTTATGGTGAAAGTTTTAATCAATCAAGTATTTTATTTGTAATTATATTATTATGAAAAAATGACTTTCTGCCAAGTTTCTTGCGGCGCATTCTTCTTGGCAATGATGGTCATTCCGAAAGCGCTGGTTGTTTAAAAAATGACGTGTCAAAGTGCCCATTGCGGCCTATTTACTGAATAAATCATTTGAATTTGAATTTGAATCAATCAACCTGATGGCCAGGCGTTGGGCTTAATCTACTGCGAATAATCCTGCAAAAATATCTGACGCCCTACCGTAAGCCCTAGACATAGAGTCACATCAGATATTTATGTATGTTTTGTTGTGTCAGATGTATTGCTGCTGGTGACTGTAGGTACCTAAAAATTAATTTAACAATGAACTACACCTACTTGACTACTACATGCTTACTGCGCTCATAATGGTGAGGTTTCATCAATTATTCAATTTCGGTCTTTTTATCGTTCCGCTGTAGTATCTACTCTGATTGTTTCTGATTTCCTTTCAATCGTTCAAGGGTTAACTGGAAGAGATCCCTTTAAGGGATAAGTTTACTTTTTACATCTTTTCTCTTGTTAAAAGTTATTGTCATATGTTTTATGTACCTACAATAAAGATAAAGAGTTATATATAATACAATACAGTTATCAACCAGATTTATTTTTCAGCTCTTCCTATACCCACTAAAACTTGGTAACGCAGAGAAACTTTTAATCTGTTTTTATTGACATACGACAGCAACTGGCACTATGTATCTGAATTGTTGAAAATAAACATACTCGTAATACCTATGTCTAGCGAAAACATATTATTACCTATTTTAGAGTCAGCGAAACTTAACTTTATGTCTGCAAAATCCAATACAAAGCAATGCACTCACGCTACTGTAACACGTGTACGTTTATTGTTCCTTACTTGTATGACTACTAGTTCTTGTTGAATGGTCTGTATAATACCGAAACACTGGTTCCGTCTAGACACAAAGCGCGACAGACTAACAATACAGTAGTTTGCAGACTTGTTGCCAAGCATAATTCATTCTTGGCTCAAGGTACATAATTTGCTAGTGCCATCAGATAATACACTACTGTAGGTCAATTTCGTATTTTTCAGAAGTTCCGATTTGTTCATTGCGAATCAGCAGATCTTGTGATAAAAGTTAGCAAGCATGGTTTGTGAAATCGAACTCAACAAAATTGATGCCAAAATTTATGAAATATTTTTTTATTGTTTGGATGTTTATGGTGTAAGTACTCGTAAGTAACCACTTCCATGTTCCTAGGCAGAAGCTTCATTTGAACAAACATGTAAGCCAAGGTGGCCTAGTGGAGTAATTTGACCTAATGTTTAGCTCGCATAGTAGACTTGATGAGCGAAATTACATTTTTAATTTACCTCAAGCCATATTTTATTGTACAACCCAATGTATTTTACCTGTGTATCACAAATAAAAAAATAATAAAGAATAAAAGCTTTACGGTAAAAGAAAACATCGCGAAGAAATCTGCAGATGCCGACGAAGAAATTTACTTAATGGTATGTGTGAGTTGCAAATCCGCACTGCGCCCCCGTGGGAACTGCGGCCCGAGCCCTCTCATTATGAGAGGAGGCCTGTCCCCAGTAGTGGGACGTATATAGGCTGTAATGATGAAATAAGGTACAAATCGGTTGCTAACAGCTAACACGCATGAATTAACAAGAAGTTAATTTATTTGTACTTATAACTTCAAAGTGAGTACGTAACATAACGAACATCAAAGAGCTGCAAAAACGCCATTAACTTTAGAAATGGAAATATCTGAGTTCTTGTGCGCTTCGTCACTTCTATTTGCTTGTTTAACACTTTTCATGACGCCAATTGAGTTTTTGAATGGTTATCTTAATCTCTTGAAGTTATTTTTGTTCAGGAAATTCTCTCTGTCCTTTCATCCAATCGATTTTATTGCGTCGAGTAGCCATAATCGGTTGGCTCACGTCCAAACGATTATCGCACGAGCGGGCGGGACGCCCTGTCATACCTGGTTCTCGTTAGCTGATATTGCGTTATTGATGAATTCAGAGAGGTAATATTTAAATTTTCAACACCATTACGGTTAACATTTTTCATCATCATCGCAATTTATATACATATATTATTAATATTTATATTATACGTCCCACTGCTGGGCACAGGTCTCCTCTCAGAATGAGAGTTTGGGCCGCAGTTCTCACGCGGCCCCAGTGCGGATTGGGAACTTCACACGCAACGTATTTTGAATATGAGTGAAAATCACGAAAGTTTAAAACGTTACTTCGTAGATTTATAAAGGGTTTCCTGACGACGTTTTCCTTCACAGTAAAATCCCAGTCCAAATCCAAATTTCACAAAAAATTTGATGATAAATCATATATCATATAAATTCCGAAAAACTCATAGGTGCAAACCCGGACTTGAGAGGTCATAATAAATCAATCTACTAGGTTACCACGGCTGAAATGCTTGAATGGGAATAAGACTTATTTCACAAATAGCTTCCATATCAATTTTATAGTTGGCTAGGGAATAAAGCCAATCTGCACACTAAAAAAAACCGGCCAAATAGGGTTCTGTAGCCATTACGAAAAAATTAAGTAATATTTTGTACGGAATATTCCAAATTTAGGTATATTTTACACCTTAGGCTGCTATTTACTCTTAAACTACTAATCATTCTCAAGAAAACTTAACCGTTATAGTTTTCCTTGTAAGTTTTATATACTTACTACCATCTTGAATTTTTTCAAATTTTCCACCCACCGGTTTAGATTTTAGAAGGGGGGGGGGACGCACGATTTTTAATGAAAATTTGCACTTTAAAGTTGAATATTTTGCAAACAAATCACTTAATCGAAAAATCGTTTTAGCTACCCACCCCCTAATGGTTTTCAAAGACCTATCCAACGATACCCCACACTATACGGTTGGATGAGAAAAAAAAATCACCCCCACTTTACGTCTATGGGAGGTACTTACACTAAAAAAATTTTTTTTTTAAATTTAATTTTACCATTTTGTCGGCATGGTTTACATATATATGCGTGCAAAATTACAGCTTTCTAGCATTGATAGTTCCTGAGAAAAGCTGCGGATGGACAGACAGATATGGCGAAACTATAAGGGTTCCGTTTTTGCCATTTTGGCTACGGAAACCTAAAAAGCAGAGAGATTGGTTGTTTTTCCATTTTCTATTGTTCAAATAAAAATGAAAATGATCTATTCACATCCGTCAGCTATTATATTGGTTTGTTATCTTTGTTTCCGTTAACTTGGAAACATTACTCGGTGTATTTCCCAAATAAATACCTGGTTAAGGTTACGATTCCACTAGAGATGCGCGAGGATCCGTTGCGAGGAATGTGTTTTTGGACAATAGTAAGTTTACATAACAGCAACGTTAATAACTCAACACAACCCAAACCAGCTGGCAGGCTCTCTTACTGAGCCAGATAAGACGTCTCAAGAGGTGCAGAATCCTGGAGCTGGATCAACTAATTTATTAATAAATGTTTTTTCTTCCTTTCTTTTCTTTCTTGATTCTAAGAAATTCTACACGCCATAGATTACGCAACTCATCTGCTCATAGCCCTTCGACTGATCGCATGATAACATGAAAAAAAGCATAACTGCAAATATGGCCAACAATGTAAAGTTTTCTTGTGACCCCTAAAATCAATAGAACGATTTGTAAATGAGAGTTCTGGTCGCTGTTTACAATAGTGACATTACTCACTGCTTTGTATTCTTTGATTACAAAATGAAGAAGTACAGAAGCGCAAACCAACAACATTGCGGGTGTATTGAATAAACACTGGAAAAATATAAGTCAATATCTTCCAATTTGCGAGTTGCAGATTTAAAAATATTAATTTCCGGGAAGAAAAATAACAGAGTTCTTATCAAAGCTTTATTTATCAAAGAATATTTTGTAAACCCTTTTCGTATTCATTCATTTATATCACCATGTTAACATTGTATAAGCAAAATACATCATACGTAGACATTTATCCTTAATTTATTTTTATGTACAGAATTCGAAGAAGTTTTCTATTTAATAATGTAATGGTCTGCGTACAAGAGAAACTGTGTTGATGAGATTGTATATTAAGAAGATGATATTATATCAAAGCTTATATTAGGTACCTTAGCTTATTATAACCAGAGTAAGTAGGTCCACCAGAAAATAATACTTATTGATAATGTGCAATAAAGGATGGCATATTTTTATGGGTCCTACGTACAAGGGCTTAAGTGTAAAATCCTTACTTTACAGGACGGGCTTTCAAAGTTAAAAACTGTCGTAACTCAGAGATGGTGTGTCCGAGACTTCTAAAATTTGGCACACTAGCTAATAGTACTCTGTCCTTCAACCACAATGAATAAATTTTAATAAAACATATTTTCATCAAAAGTTATTATACATACGCCCATATACGTGAATTTCTGGGACCTTGTATTAAAAAAGACAGTAAAAAGATCTATGTGGTATTGGCTCATATATGAGTTCAATTTTAAAATCTTTGGTAAAAAATACGTTACCCAAGATAATTGGAGAAATCAAAAAAAGTAATACAATCACATTATGATGTAGCATCGGGGTAGCGGCGTTCCGCTTGACGTACAAAGTACCTAAATGGCAGTTATGCCCACTGATTTAAAAAAAACCGCCCGGGATTTACCGCGTAAAAGTATCAAACGTACGCTTAGCCCTTTTACGTTAAAATTGCATCTAGTTCGGCCATTTTACTTCAATGATAACTCGAAAAATAATTAAATCAAAATGATTTTTTAATCCACTATCTACATGTAAGTATATAGTTTATAGATACCTATAACGCACAAAACTCAAAATTGAAAAAATCACTTTGGCCCTTATACATAGGACCAATCGATATATAAGTTTTTTCAGCCCTCTCATGGTTGTTGGTATAATTGACTTTGATATCATTTAGTATACACAGTTATATTTCTAACACAAGCAAAAAATGTACGTACATGTAATTTTCTAGAATAAAGCTTAATGCATCAACTTTAGTTACACTACAAACTCTTATTTACAATTGTGAATCTAAAAGGCTGGTCTATGTATTTTATTCACGGAGTAAATGAGAATAGGGAAGTACCTACATTTAAACTAGTTTGTTAATGTCTTTTGGGACTCGAAACAAAAGATTGGTTTTCTTTTTCATTCTCATTTTAATCTTCAGGAAATTGAATAAAATCGACGAGTCCCGACCCGAGTGACATTATTTTACATTCTAGTTGTACCACAGAATAAGTAATAGCACAGTAGTTGTACTGTAATAATATTTTATGCAACAGCTGTATAATAGGGTTAAAAAAGGTGAGTGGTGTGAGCCACGAGCTTTTTTTGACTTGCTTATACAACGTTGCATACAATACTTTTTCTTCGACTGGGTACATTAATTACAATACAAAATTGAAGAAAAAGTAAACTTTAAACGTTTTTACACTTTAGTAAAAAGTATGGCAAACGCAAAGAGAAGGTAAACAACATTAAACAAGTGAGAAATATGAAAATGACAATATTTGTCTAAGTTAAATTTTGTTTTTGATTAACGTTCACTTGCCTGTGACGATCTTAAAAATACGAGTTACTTATGTTGGCAGGCTATGGATTATATTCGAAAAGTTTTTATTCTATATAAAAACCATATAAAATATGTACATACCTAACTGGCTGCACCTTAGCCTGTCCGAAAGTACTTACGAATTAAGAAAAAAAAAGTAAGTGGTAGCAGTATTATTGTTTTAGCAACATTACGATACAGTGCTGTTATGGGGAATATACAATATAGACTTTTCCAGAATCTTGTTATGTATGCTGTTATATTACTGTTCGTGATTAAGTAAATCACAGATTACAGTATAGCAGTAGAAAAATCTTATATTACGATACAGTGTGTGCGCTACACTATGTAGGTAATTAAATACATTTAAAATCGTAAAAGATGTACTTACCAAGTACTACAGAATAAGAGTGTGCTTAAATTGAGATGGAAAGCGGATATGTACAAATACTCAGCGTGTTGCCACGGCAAGCTGCAGCGCTGGTTTTCAGTATGACCCTTTTATTAATTAAGTAATTGATTGTCCCTCTCTGTCAATCAAAGGTTGACCGGCAAATAAGTTCGTCTTTGTACCTTGTTCAAAAGAACAAGGTACAAAGACGAACTTATATTTGTAATCTATTGTATTTTGTATTTCCTTTTTGTACAATATAGAGTTTTAGTACCTAGTAGTCGAGATCAAAGATATCTTTACACTTTAGTACCTTGTCGCTGTCACTTCATGTTGGAACTTTTGTATAAAATTGTCAGAAGGCATAGAGTGACAACGTACTAAAGTGTAAAGCTGTTTTTCAATTATTGTAAGAACATTGTATGTCTGCGTCAGTGACTTATCACAAGTAACAAGTATTATTGTCTTAACTTAATGAAATTCTATGTTGAATATTATGAACTTGTGCTATACAACTGAATGAAATTTAATTGAAACAATTTCGTTAGACTCGATCCATCTCATTTCACTACATCATTGGACGAATAATTAATAATTATTTTATTATACAAAATCAAACTTGCGCTTAGACTTAAGACATAAAACGAATGACTAGATTTTCTTAAGATCGAATGTAATATTTACAGAAATTGTTGTAGAACATTTGCGCGTTTCTCTTGTACGATTTTCCTTCACGGAACTGAAGTCTTGGCACTGAAACAGAACAAGCAACAAGTTATAATTACACAATGTACAATGAATTGTCAAGGCACCTATACAAGGAGTTTTGTAACTTAGAAAGCTGCCTATTTAACGGGAAAGTAACATCTTACACACGATCACAAAATTATTATTTCAATTATATTACACACGAGCACACGACGATGACATGGGCGGCTTTGTGCCTTAATTTGAATGTGTCCCATTGAAATTGAGTCCTTCGGCTCCATGTCTATTTTGGGACGTGACTGGGGTCACAAACAGACACAAACAGGGCTATAATTAATTCAAATTCAAATCATTTATTCAGTAAATAGGCAGCAATGGGCACTTTTACACGTCATTTTTAAAACTACCAGCGCTTTCATAATATTATCATATAAATTGCGTAAGTAGGTACTTGAGTATTTGCGTGTACGAAACTATAATTTAAAGTTAAGCATTGGAGAATGATTTTTCTGACGTGTCCGGCCAATGAATGTGTGCAGCTGGGCACAGATCTCTCAGATTGAAAGGGCTTGAACTGTAATCCCTACACGGGTCTAGTGCGGATCGAGACTTTCACACACACTATTCAATTGCTTCGCAGGTAATGTAGGTTTCGTCACGTTGTATTCCATCCCCGAATAGCTGACGACAAAATTTCAAAATGTATGGTAATTAAATTAACATCACTCATCGTCAGGAGTTAACTACTTTCCACACTTGTATCGTAATTAACTATCTATTCTTTGTTACAGTGAACTTTGTTAGCAGGAAAAAATTAAGTGTACTTTTATTTATATCTTCCGTAAAGAGATACACTAATTTGTAAATGCAATACAAATGTATACAGTGTGGAAAAATAACTCGGGCCCTGGAGGGAAACTACCTAAATCCTTAAGTTGGTTCATTTTACATAAAGGTGACATTCCTTTATTTTTAAAAAGAAACAAAACTGCATTCAAAGATTTTCTAAAACTCGCTTGCCTCGCACGAGACTCGCACGGGACCAACTAAAATTAAAAAAAACAAACACTCGCTATTTTATTATACTAATCGATAGGATAATTATTCCTGACTGAAATTTTATCCTGACTGAATAATAATCCTATCGATTAGTATAATAAAATAGCGAGTGTCTTTTTTTATTTTAGTTGGTTCGAGTCCCGGGCGAGGCAAGCGAGTTTAAGAAAATCTTTGAATGCAACTTTGTTTCTTTTGAAAAATAAAAAGTAAAATGAGCCAACTTAAGGATTTTTAAGGTAGTTTCCCTCCAGGGCCCGACTTATTTTTCCTCCCTGTATAAACAAGGGAGATACTTAAACTAAGTATAAAAAGGGAGAACCTTTAGCTAATTTCAACGTCTTTCGGGTTCTTACTGATGTTACAACAAATTACGGTCTCCATTTTGATATTACGTGTTGTTACTTATAGGGCGCGGTTATTATAGCCTCCGCATTTCGCTCCTAAGTGAATTAGTGAAGGTGTCGGTAGCTCCCGCAAAGGAAGCTTATTGCAGCTTCAAGTTGAAAAACTATATTTTTAACCTCCAAGTGTTTACTAGAGATTGGCCGAACATGGGTTTCACTGAATACGAATATTCGGCATAATTGATTCCTAAGTAGAAACTAGAAATATGATTAATTTTGTTGTTGAAATGTTGTAATTTTAGTCATGCAACTCTTGATTAAAACAAAAAATTGTCACAATAACGATCCGATTGATTTAACATATTATTATAATAAAGATCACTGTAGCTTAATCTCAAAACAGCTAAATACTTATATTTTGTTTTTTAATTAATAACCATCCCTTTTTATTTACTGTTATTGGAAATAAAGCTACAGTGTCAACAAAAAACATAAAACCTCACTATACCTCATATAAATGACACATTTAACACTCAACTCATACATGGCTCAATATAGTAAAAAGTTTGAGTACCACTTTGCCGAACATTCGGTGATTTAGCCGAATATTCGGCCGAAAACGAATATTCGGCCCATCCCTAGTGTTTACTTTCTTAACTCTAATGAAAAAATAAGTATTTATTTTAGCCCTGAAAACAAGGGCCCGACTGCATAACAAAGTACGAATAAATAGTATTAGCGATTTTGAAATGAAATTCACTAATATTATTTTACTTTACTATGCAAATGGGCCCAGATTAATTTTCAACTGTCTGTAAAATGTGATTTTAGTCGATTTAAAACAAATAAATAGTTACTCGATTGAGTTGGAAAATAAGAGACGTCAACTAAGTCGCTAACTAGTGCCACGGCCTAAGAACGATTTATTGAATAATTTTCACGAAATCGTTTTTTTGTTGAAGCAAATTTTCTTTTCCAATTTCAAAAATAAGTATATTCTTTGTATCGAAAAGTATGAGACTATGCCGATTAGCACGTTTCGTAACCGACCTTTCGACGGGTGTCATGTATGCGCTTGACATTCCGTTACTGACACGTTCCTATTACGGTCATGGCATGTTTTTTTTTTGACTGGATGGCAAACGAGCAAGTGGGTCTCCTGATGGTAAGAGATTACCACCGCCCATAAACATCTGCAACACCAGGGGTATTGCAGATGCATTGCCAACCTAGAGGCCTAAGATGGGATATCTCAAGTGCCAGTTATTTCACCGGCTGTCTTACTCTCCACGCCGAAACACAACAGTGCAAGCACTGCTGCTTCACGGCAGGATTAGCGAGCAAGATGGTGGTATATAGCAATCCGAGCGGACCTTGCACAAGGTCCTACCACCTGCAAACCTGCATGATACGGTGTACAGGTACCTTTTACTTGTGGTCATGCAAAATCTATGGGGTAATCGCGTCTTTACAGCTCATAAAAGGTAAACAGGCTAGTTTAGTATCGTCAGATACGTTTGACAACTTTGACATTTACCCTCTGTTTCGCCATCCATTGATAAATTTATTTGACGGATAAATGTGATGCCGTCTCTGTTTGTTGTGCTCCAATAGACGGAGACGCCATCACATTAGCCGCCACTTAAAATTAATCAATGGATCAATCAATATTTTCACTTATATTTAAAATACCACAGACAGGACTTATCAATCACGTTAAACATTACAATACAACATAAGTATGTAATTTAGTTTTCTGTTAACCATAGCGGTCCCCCGACACCGACGACGTTTAGATAAAAAAATATTACTAGGTACTTATGCTAAATTAATTTAGGCTAATTTTGCGGGAAATCTGCATAGTCCCCGCGAAATAGTGATAAATAATATAATTCTCTTAACTTGGTTATCCGGAAGAAATCCCTTTTTAGGGATATGCTCGCCTTTGCTCTCCTTTCTGTGAATTTATATTTCTTTATATTTTATTTTTATGTGTAATAAAGAGTTTACATACATACCTTCTTACATCCATACTAATATTATAAATGCGAAAGTAACTGTCTGGCTTTCACGCAAAAACCGCTGAACCGATTTGGATGAAATTTGGTACAGAGATAGAATAGACCATGGGAAAGAACAAGGGCTATCTTTTATGCTAAATTAATTGAAATAGAAAGTTTATATGGTTTCGTCGCGGAAATAAAATCATGAAACTTCATTTAGGCATAGTCCCGACCGAAATAGTGAGCTCAAATCATTATATAATGTTTCTTTATAACTTGGTTATGATGAGAATAAAGTTTTTTTAAATCCCTTTTTAGGGATCGATGAACTCGCGTCTTCGTGCATCATTTTTTCTGTGCCAAATAAGCAAAATATATTTACATTTATATTTTATTTTTAAAATAGGTGTAATAAAGTTTCTAGTGCGGCAGGTACATACTTTTTACTTACAGTACTATACATACATAAATCCTAACACATTGCACAAATATGAAGTTTCTGAACCATTGGAAAAAATGCTATTTCATTTCGATTGCGAGAAAAAAATTGTAATTTCTGTGAAAGAATTAATGCGAGTCTTATTCCTCCAGTCCATAAAACTTTCATAGGTTTTCAAATAAATCTTTCTAGATTTCGGCGGCAAAAGATTATCAATTATGTCTTTTGCTCTTTGCTCGACATCATAATTTTCACTATCCCTTGACGACATTGTGAGAATAATGAATTTATTTTAATCGTTTATGATTTACGCTCTACAACAATTTCAAAGTTTTCGCGGTAAGTATTTTATTTCCAACCAGACACAGATAATTATAACAAAATCGCATCGGCGAAATGGTCCATACACACTGGAATAAATAGAATGGCGCCACCTTCTTTGCGGAAATAGCATAGCAAAAATTAATTACTTTTACTCCCTAGGACTAAAGTACACACTTTACTCCCGCGTCGTAAGGCTATATTAAGTACCTACTTTTAGAGCATGAGAAGTGAAAATGCGATTCTCAATACTACTAATAGAATAGGTACTACTCGTATCGCACGCAATATTGTCAATATTCAGCAACTTCATAGTTGTGCAATGTGTCAGGATTTGCTTCATAATGGCCGTTGACTATCTATAGTTATTTTTATAAACTGGGCAAAAAAAAGATGTCATTCCCTATCTTAGTCGACGGAGCATGTATTTTGCCTCGTTTTATGACAGTTTCTAAAAGAAAATATTACTTAACCTAACCAACAAAAGGTTGGAAAACCCCCGACTTTGTCACTTCAAAGTTCAATATCTCAAAAACGGCTGAACCGATTTTGATGTAACATATTTAAGAACCATCGCTAGAAATCCTCATTTCAATTAAAAAATATCTTTCTGCGTCCGGGGTTAAAAAATAAGGCTCATTGTAACATTGACTTGTAAGTGACAATAGTCAATGTTCTAACCCGAACAACTGACACTGAACCATTGGGTCGTTAAAAAATTTCTCGGTAGATTTTACCAGTAATAAGTTTTGCTTCTCCTGCTGTTATAGGTTTTAGTAATCGTTTATTACTCACAATCACTATAATAACCGGTTTTTTAACAATTAACTTACCTAAATAAACTTAAACTAACAGCAAAATTATGACTTTTTATCCATACCTATACGTGTAACAGTTAAACAGTACTTACGTTAAACAGTTTTGCGGAGTTAGTATTTTGCTTGCCGACTCTTTTGGTCGGACCTTAACACTATCACTGCCATGTGCCTACGTATTTATAAACTGTGACTAATATTACCATTATGAATCATATACAACTAACTCACTACAAAACGTTGCCAAGTCACAGGAGACGTTATTGGAGCTGTCTAAATCGAAACTAACGAAACAAACTAGTAGCAAATCAGACTATTGTTTCTAACTATAGTTAGCAAACTTTAAATTACCTACCTGTGAAAATAGAGTAATAGTTGCTAGATGTCCCTGAAATCTGCCGTCTGGTAAACTTTGTTTGCAGACGTAACATATTAATTGGAAGGGTTACAGCACAATTGTACTTCATTTATTTTAACATTTGAAACTTAACGGTAAAATTTGAACATGTTTTTAAATGAAACAACGAAACTATTTAAAATTATGTAATAAAAACATAATAAATACCGCTAATAAATGTACATGTAGGTATTTTTAGTCTATTTGTGTTCGAAATATCGAGAAACGTGTGTTACAATTTGGACCGCTAATTCAAACCTAAAATTAAACGGAGTATAAGGGTTATTTGCTCCCGGATGTTTCAACTTGTTTGAATATGCCCCTTATTAATTACTTAAGTCCTTTGTTGTTTTTGAGTAGCAAGATATTTTCATAAGGTTCAAATTATGTAGGGAACATTGAGCCTCGGAGCCAAAATCTGTATTAAAATTTTAAAGCTCTACACGCAGCTGTGCTCCGCGGTCGTGAGTTCGACAAATGAGTTTAAATGAAAATTATTATGGATTTACCTCATACTTGCTGTGCTAACATTATTTAAATTCGCCCCTCATTACATTGATTGCATAATTTTTAATGAATATTTTACTGACATTGTGAATACCTAATTAGTATAGCGCGTGATCAATTAGGTTCTCGAGCAAAAAGTGCACATAATTTCGTAATATTAGGTTATGGTTTCGGCATGTGTTCGCAAGGAGGGTGAATAGCCTGGCTGATGCTTGACAGAAAACCAACGATGCATCTTGTGCACGTTAACCGTTAAAAAAACATCCCCGCTGTCACCAGGGTCGCCATGTTTTAAAATTATTTATTACGTGAAATTGGCAAATTGTCTTCCAATGGACAGTCCTCAGAGTTTGCAGGTAGCTGGACCTTGTGCAAGGTCCGCCCGGATTGCTACCACCATCTTGCTCGCTAGTCCTGCCGTAAAGCAGCAGTGCTTGCACTGTTGTGTTTCGGCGTGGAGAGTAAGACAGCCGGTGAAATTACTGGCACTTGAGGTATCCCATCTTAGACCTCTAGGTTGGCATCGCATCTGCAATACCCCTGGTGTTGCAGATGTTTATGGGCGGTGGTGATTTCTTACCATCAGGAGACCCTGCCATCCAGTCGAATAAAAAAAAAAGAGTCATATTTTGAATAATCCTACTTTCCTACTAATATTATAAATGCGAAAGTTTGTGAATGTTTGTTACTCTTTCACGCTGAAGCGGCTGGACGGATTTGGATGAAATTTGGTAGGTATGTAGATAGCTGAACATCTGGAATAAAACATAGGCTACTTTTTATCCCGATATTCCCACGGGATAGGGATAAAATCTCGAAATAACAATCGCTGGGCTTAGAGTCATGAAATTTGATAAGTAGGTAGCTGGACGTTTGAAATAACACATAGGCTACTTTTTATCCCACGGGATAGGGATAATATCTTGAACTAATAACCGCTGGGCTTAGAGCCCTGAAATTTGGTATGTAGATAGCTGGAAATTATTCTATAAAACATAGCCTACTTTTTATTCCGATATTCCCACGGGATAGGGATAAAATCTGGAAACAACGAAATAACAACCGCTGGGTTTATAGTCATGAAATTTGGTAAGTAGGTAGCTGGACTTCTGGAATAACACATAAGTAGTCTACTTTCTATCCCGATATTCCCACGGGATAAAATGTTGAAATTTCAAACGCTGGGTTTAGTCTTGAAATTTTGGACAGTTGTTCGTGAGGAAACCTGCACAACCCTGCAAAGGTATTCAATGGTATGTGTGAAGTTCCCATTCCGCATTGGGCCCGCGTGGGAACTACGGTCCAAGCCCTCTAAATCTGATAGGACGATAGGCTGGGATGATGATGGTGATGATGTTCTTAACACAAAACTCTCAATTTCAATCACAAAATCTAGAAAAAAATATATACGTACGTAAATGAAGAACATAATAGGATTTAATAGGAAGGAAATTTGAGAGAGAGAGAGAGAGAGAGAGAGAGAGAGAGAGAGAGAGATATTTATTTACAAAAATTTGACACGAGCGATTCATATTTTGCTTTCGAAACCCACAAAATTGCACCGAGCTTACAATTACTTATACAAACATCCAAAAGATGGCGCTGCCTGTAGATTACATCAAGCTATCGTTCGACTAACTTGGAATCTATAAGTAATTTGAAGCAATAATATATTAATAAACCAAGTACTTAGGTGTCACTCTGGATAGCAAGTACTTAGGTGGCATTCTGGATAGCAGGATGACGTTTAGGCCGCATATTAAGATAGTTAGAGATAGGGCCGCTTATACTCGATGCTAAACAAGCGTTTAGCAATAAACTCACAATTTACAAGACTTTTGTACGACCAGTTTTCACATACGCGAGCGTCGTGTTTGCGCAGGTTCTACAAAACAGGTTCCTGCGCCGCGCTATCGGGGCTCAATGGTTTGAGCGCAACTTCGATCTTCACTGGGACGCGCAACTTCCCACCGTCGCTCAGTTTATGAAGCTGTCCTCACATAGGTACTTCGATTCGGCTCCTCACCACCCCAACCGTCTCCTTAGGGGGGCGGTGGAGTACCACCCGATTCCAGATGTTTCCCGTAGGTTCCGGAGGCCCCGTCACGTCCTGAGGGACCCCGACGACGATATCACCGTCACTAACCAAGCTCGATCCGACATAGATAGCAGATGCCCAAAAGAACATCACAGGGCGACACTAACTTTCTGAACTCACCGCACCGCCCCCTCCGGAGGAGGCGACGACGCCGTCCCCCACAGAACACCACACGTGGGCGACCCCACTATTTCAACCGCTACCGGCATGTCCCGGGTAGGTTTTCTCCAATCAGACCTCAACCCGACTGAGTTTCTTGTCGTTTCTTCTCAGTCGAGACTAACGTAGTCCTTCCGAAACGACGTAGCATAAACATCCGATTGCTTGCAACTCTCCCTTAGCGTCCAAAGTCCGAGGTCGGCTCAATAGGAGCACCCTTTGGCGTGCTAAGTTTAAACCACCCACTTGCTGAGCAGCCCATCTGGTTGCTCGCCCTCTCTCCGGTAAAAAAAAAAAATGTTAAAAATTTGCTTCCCTTCTAATGTTGAATACCTAGGTTTTGTTGCTTCTTTTGAAAAGTACATTGAATTTGAGTTCGTAATTCCAGAAATACTTTAGTTTAATTATATTATTTTAGGGTCAGTTAAATTAGTTAGGTACTTATTTAATAAGGGTATTTAGGGTTATGATTCGACATCAGTTATTTCGATTAGATTAAGACATATGTTTTAGTTTTCAACTAAGTTTTGTTGTTCAGTTTGATATTATATTTATTACTTCTTAAATTTATAATGACTCGCAAACGCAAGTCGAATCTTTCGCATAGCTCACAAAAAGCTCGAGCTATGAAAATAGCTAGACAGCAAGAAACATCGGCTTATATGCTGAACAGCGGAGAATTGAGCAGGCGGAGCGCCAGGCCAATGCTCGAGTGGCTGAAACATTGGCGCAAGCTAATGCTCGACGCCAGCAGAATTCTGATCGCAGTGCCAACGTGACGCTCGAGGAGGCGGCTTCTCGGCGTCAGCAGCACGCGGAGCTTATGGCATCGCAGCGTGCCTCTAAAACACCAGAGGAGGCAGCTTCTCGACGTCACCAGCACGCGCAACTGATGGCATCGCAGCGTGCATCTGAAACACCAGAGTAGGCGGGTTCTCGACGTCGGCAGCACGCGCAACTTATGGCATCGCAGCGTGCATCTGAAACACCAGAAGAGGCGGCTTCTCGACGTCAGCAGCACGCGCAACTTATGGCATCGCAGCGCGCCTCTGAAACACCAGAGGAGACGGCTTTTCGACGTCAGCAGCACGCGCAACTTATGGCATCACAGCGTGCCTCTGAAACACCAGAGGAGATGGCTTTTCGACGTCAGCAGCACGCGCAACTTATGGCATCGCAGCGTGCCTCTGAAACACCAGAGGAGACGGCTTCTCGACGTCAGCAGCACGCGCAACTTATGGCATCGCAGCGCGCCTCTGAAACACCAGAGGAGACGGCTTTTCGACGTCAGCAGCACGCGCAACTTATGGCATCGCAGCGCGCCTTTGAAACACCAGAGGAGACGGCTTTTCGACGTCAGCAGCACGCGCAACTTATGGCATCGCAGCGCGCCTCTGAAACACCAGAGGAGACGGCTTTTCGACGTCAGCAGCACGCGCAACTTATGGCATCGCAGCGCGCCTCTGAAACACCAGAGGAGACGGCTTTTCGACGTCAGCAGCACGCGCAACTTATGGCATCGCAGCGCGCCTCTGAAACACCAGAGGAGACGGCTTTTCGACGTCAGCAGCACGCGCAACATATGGCATCGCAGCGCGCCTCTGAAACACCAGAGGAGACGGCTTTTCGACGTTAGCAGCACGCGCAACATATGGCATCGCAGCGCGCCTCTGAAACACCAGAGGAGACGGCTTTTCGACGTCAGCAGCACGCGCAACTTATGTCATCGCAGCGTGCCTTGAAACAGTCGAAGAAGCAAACGTGCGCAGACTCGCTGTTGCACAACGACAAGCTGAACGTCGGGAAATATTTGCAAGGAATAACTGGGAAGCTTTTAAAAAATGCGCTTTTGACTATGATCCAACTTTAGATTATAGAAACCACAGGCTCATCAAAATTGATCGTATGTACAAGGCTTGCAGATTTTGTGCTGCATTGAAATGGAAGGAGGAAACGGTAGGAATGTGTTGCTCTGGGGGCAAGGTAGCCATTTCCACACTAGAGGAACCTGTCGAGCCTTGAAAGTAATTATTTTCTGGCGAGACTGATGAATCAAAGCGCTTCTTGAACTGTATCAAAAAATATAATTCCTGTTTTCACATGACCTCCTTTGGGGCAGATAGGATCCTCGCTATGCCTGGATTTTCACCGACCTTTACGGTGCAGGGGCAAGTGCACCATAAAATAGGGTCTCTTTTACCTCCTTCTAATGGTCCAGCACAATTTTTGCAAGTATAGTATGGGAGACGCCGAGGCGGAGACTGATAGGCGATGTCGAATTATTCAGGGACTCGAACGAGCGACTGTACTGAAAATACAAAAAGTCCTGCATGATCACAATGTATTGGTGCACGAGTTTCAAATAGCTTTAGAGAATATGCCCGACGAAAACTGCAAGGTAGTGATCCACGCAGACCGCGTGCCTAGCGGGCAGCATGCGCGGCGCTACAATGCGCCAGCCGTCGCCGAAATAGCGGCTGTGGTCGCAGGCGCTGACCTCACCGCCCCGAGGGACATAGTCTTGCGCAAGCACAATGATTCTCTCGCCAGGATCGCTGACACGCACCGCTTCTACGATGCTCTACAGTATCCCATTTTGTTTTGGAAAGGGCAAGAAGGATATCACTTCAGTATTCCTCAAACGAACCCGACTGGCGACCGAACCCGAACAAAAAAATGTCCTGCATGGATTTCTACGCGTTTCACCTGATGGTCCGCGAACACGATTTCAACTTGCCGCTGAGGTGTAGGGTACTTCTGTCGCAATTTTTGGTTGAGATGTACGTGAAGATGGAGAGTAAGCGTCTGAGATTCATAGCGCTAAACCAAGGTAAGTTACGTGCGGAGAATTACATCCACCTTCAAGATGCCATCGCAAACGACAGCAATGTGAATTCAAATGACTTAGGGCAGATAGTGATCCTTCCTTCGTCAGTCGTAAATAGTCCACGATACCTCCACGCATATACCCAGGACGCTTTTTCCTACGTTCAGAAATATGGGCGGACAGACCTATTCCTCACATTCACGTGCAATCCAGCCTGGACTGAGATCAAAGAAGAACTGATGGACGGGCAAAGACAAACGGACCGCCACGATATCATTGCGCGTGTTTTTAAAATTAAAGTGGAAAAGCTGGTGGCTTTCCTCACCAAAGGGCATGTTTTTGGTGAGTCGCAATGTTTCATGTATTCGATTGAATGGCAAAAACGCGGATTGCCCCATGTGCACTTGCTGCTGTGGTTAAAAGAAAAATTGCGACCGAACCAAATCGATGCAGTGATATCAGCAGAGCTGCCCGATCCCAATGTGGATAAACCGCTATATGACACGGTTACTAAAAGCATGATCCACGGCCCTTGCGGAGTGTTGAACCCTGCATCCCCTTGCATGAAGGACAGAAAATGTAGCAAAAAGTATCCTCGTGCGTTGTTAAAGGAGACTCAAACGAACGATAACGGGTACCCGTTATACAGACGCAGAGGCCCGGAGGAAGGGGGACGTACGGTCACAATTACAGTGAGAGGTACCGCGCAAGAAGTCGTAGTGGACAACAGCTGGGTGGTCCCGTATTCACCGCTCCTTTCCAAAATGTTTAATGCCCACATTAATATGGAGTTTTGTAACTCGGTCCAGGCAATTAAATACATTTGCAAGTACATCAACAAAGGCAGTGACCAGGCGATATTTAGTGTGCAACAGCAGGGCAATCCTAACATTGCCCCAAGAGACGAAGTGCAAATATTTAGAGCGGGTCGATATGTTAGCAGCAACGTATAGACTGGGATGATAGGATGCTGATTTTCAGGGTTCCGTACCCAAAGGGTGCCAACGGTGCCAACGGTGTCGGGTCTGTCTGTCCGTCCGTCTGTCACGGGCTCTATCTCTTAAGCCGTAGATACTTGAAATTTTCACAGATTATGTATTACTCTGGCCGCTATAACAACAAATACTAAAAATAAAATAAAGTTACAAATTAAAGGGGGTCGTCATACAAGAAACGTGTTTTTTTTTCAGCGTATTTGATTATTACGCCGTTACTAGGCAGCCAAGGTTGTCATCTAGCAACGGCCCTATGCCGTTTGAATGTTTACCTTTAAGTTAGCGATTTTAATGATGTTTAACTCGTATAAAAGCTTCGATATTATAATATAGTGACTGTCTGATTGTGTGGTTTATTCGTTTTTGTGCAAAATTAATGAAACAATTTATGAACCACAAACCTCAATGAATCGCTCGCCAAATCCGCATAGTACTAATCACTATGTTTACCTATTGTTTTTTACACTAGAAAAATCATACTAAGTATTTAACACTATTTACAAGGTATCATATAGTTTAAAATTTATTCACCCTAGTCGAGCTCTTTATTATTTATTTACACAACATACGAAGTCCACCGAATTTCCTGCGAATGAACTGCGCTGACAGCCATTTTTTTTTAGCCGCGTGCGGCGCGGGGAATGGTTTCAGAAGCAAACAGCCAGCAGAACCAAAGAGGATGAGAATACAAATTGTTTTTTATTCGAAATACTTGCACAAGTGCTTACATTTCGGCGATATTTTTAGCAGCTTTTCCTTACCTTGCCCTGTTTGTTTATTTATTAACCGACTTCAAAAAATTCGGTTGTATGTTTTTTTTATTTATTGTTTGTTTGGGTCAAATCTTGGAAGCTAAATTTGACCCACTTCCAATGGTCGACTTGAAATTTGGCATACTTATGTAAATTTGGTGACAATATAATAATCTGGTAGTGACATGTTGGTGGTCCTGCCAGGATTGTCTTAGCAGGAGGGAACTCCTCAATAGTTAATAGTACCGACTTGAAATTTGGTACAGATATGTAGTTTAGATGACAATGCAAGTACATTCAACAAAAAGTACATTCGGCAAAAAATCTTGTATTAAAAATGAAATGTTGAAAACTTATTACAAGCATTATATTTATTTGCCTTGTAATGTAACTATGTTTGCTCGGGTGGAATCTTTCAACTCAAATTTGAAGTGGATATCTTCAACCAATTGAGCTGAAATTATACACTCATGTATAAATCCGATGACAATACAATATTATTATGTATGACATGGAGTTGATCTGATGATAAAGCTAGCGTGTGGGTTTGATTCGTCTTGACGAGTACTTTGGTAACCAGGGGCATAAAGTACAGTGAGCAAAAAAAAACTTACATTAGAAGAATTTTAAGAAAAACTTTTACTGAACTGCTTATGGAACCCTTCACGTACGAGTCCGACTTGCACTTGGTTATTTTTTCTTGAATAACCAACTAAGAAAAATTTATTTGTCTACTTACGTATTCTGACCATCCGAGTGTGAAGCAGTCGGTGGAGGCCAACGATGTAGACGCGCCCGCCACATAAGCTGCCCAAAAGTCATGCGAAACTGCCGTGACATCGAGCAGTACAGCACAAAGTTTATAGCTCCGTTCAAAAGCGCAAGTGCATCCATCAGCTCCCCGAACAAGTCGTAGCAACCCTTGAAGAAACACCTCCCGAGCACACCGCTCAGGAGACCCAAAATACCCTGCGGCAATTCAGTCGCCAAAAACAACAGCAAAACGGCCACGAGCATTTTTGTCGTTCTGTCCGTCCTCTTATCCGCTTTGTACTGCCGTTTCATCATCTTACTGTTCGTCGGGCATGCTGAATAGACTCTTATCTTTTTCTGGTGCTGATTCGCTCTGTAAACTTCTCGTATTAGCCATAAACTTATGACGGTCAGAATGCAACACGGCAGTAATTTTATCACCACAGCGTGCACCCAGAAATTGATCTGGTAGAGTTTCCCTTCTTGGTCGGCATCAACGTGATATAGTATCATGGGACCCGTGGCTTCCAGAACGATTGCCGTATGGATATCAAATACCTAAAAAGATGTAATAAAGATTTAAACTAGATTTACTAAAATGAGAACGGAAAGTTATTTATATTTGACATGTTTTCCAAGGGATGTAGACCAAGACTACTTTTGATGAAATTGTGACATTTTGATTTTTTTTTATTGGACTGGATGGCAAACGAGCAAGTGGGTCTCCTGATAGTAAGAGATCACCACCACCCATAAACATCTGCAACACCAGGGGTATTGCAGATGCGTTGCCAACCTAGAGGCCTAAGATGGGATACCTCAAGTGCCAGTAATTTCACCGGCTGTCTTACTCTCCACGCCGAAACACAACAGTGCAAGCACTGCTGCTTTACGGCAGGATTAGCGAGCAAGATGGTGGTAGCAATCCGGGCGGACCTTGCACAAGGTCCTACCACCTGCAAAATTTTGATTCAACCACTAGCTACATATTAAGAAATATTGGGGGCTCATCAATCGCAATCTACGTCGAGAAACGTCGAGAAAAATATGTCTAATGCACTTGAAAACTCTCATAAAAGCCCAAACCATATTAATTTAACTACGTCTGCCTTTTAACTTCATCGGTGTGCTAAATGGCGTAAAGGCATTATGAAAATTGGGTCGGAGATTGCTTTTTACCATATAAGTGGGAATGCAGAGAATAGGAGGGAGGAGGAAGCTGCTCAGTATGGCCATACTACATCGCCCTTCAGTGCACAATATGTTACTTTTGTCAGAATATCTGTAAAAAAAAATACATTAATCAATATAAATCATACTGTGTTCGTTATTAAATTGAGGTTCAATTTTAAGAGTAATAAATTATTTTTTAAGAAATAAATTACAAGCGATCCAGTTTTCCACCGATCCATTTTCCATTTAGATCGTGACTTTGATGTATTTGACTATATATTAATCAGCGGCTCACTTACTTGATAGCTACGTATCTCCACACAGCAAGGGACAATGTTAGACATATGGAGGCCGTGTGGAATATCTGCGCAAAGTGCATGTGGAACAAAAGGTAAGCTGCCCATTTATATGGCATCTCTCTCTGGCCCGGCAGTACCTGTTTCATAAAAAAAAATATTAGTTCCCGCTTCGCCATATTCTTGTTTGGTCAGATTCTTGTTTCGCTGGATATTTGTTTCGTCGGAATTTTTCAGTTAAACAAAACTATGTAAATGTATGGAACTATAATATATATATATGTATATAATGGCTTTACTCGTATATAAAATAAAAGTTACACTTACATTATGAAAAAAATATAAATATAAATATGATAATTGGCATAACCTGTTTAGACATTCTATTAAGTACAGTTGTTTTTATTCCATGTAGTCATTGATTTTATTGCATAAAATCATTCCGACGAAAGAAAAATCTAATGAAACCATAATCCGAAGAAACAAGAATTCGGCGAATCGGGAACTTATCAAAAAAACAGCATGACAAAAATTCAATTTCCAATAGGTACCTACGTCTAATCTGCGATTATATTACTAGTAAGCATTAGAGCTTGCATTAATTACTGATTAACGATAAGATAACCTATTTGTTATTCGTAATGAAACTTTCCATTGTAACGTAGCAGAAGACTGTTCCATGTATTGAACATTACTTGCCTTTACTTAAATCACTTTTGTTCCATATATGTAAATGACGCGAATTAAGTAAACCGAATCGTAATTTAACCTGGGGCCTTGTTCCTTATCAGAATTACCTAGGTAATAGCGTTAGGCGATGACAAGCAGATGGCTATACATACGTAGGTTAGGTATATCTACCTATCAGACGGGAAACCTGTGTAGAATAGGAATTATTTGTAAACAAAGGCTGATACAAGATCCGAAGAAAAGTCAACGGGCACGTACACACGTCGAAACTCCCAGAAGGATGATATTTTGGATGTTTGGTTCATAACATTGCTCAAAAATGCATGAATTTTGTGTGGGCATGGACAGGTCTAAAAATATTTGTTTATATATAGGTGTATTGGTTTTATCTGAGCCAAACATGAGCTAAAAGATTGGAATAAAATTGTGTGACACTCTTACGCATCATAAGGCCTGTGACTGAGTTGAGTACTTATATGTATAACGTGTTTTCTAATTAACAACTTTTATTTTAGGTACTTGTAACGTTGGTACGAATATATGTATAAGGTATGTAAGTTGTGGTAAATACTCGTACAGTCGAACAAATTGAATCATGACCCAGGGTGGAACCTTTGTGCTACTAATGTCATGTTGACATCACATACTTTTGTCAAGGAAATCATAGTTAAATTGATTATTAAAAGGTTCCACCGTGGGTCATGATTCAATTTGTTGGACGTACATGGTAACACTACAGACGTTGTCTGAATCAATTTCACTACATTCTCATTTGTTTTTTAATGAACATTACTCGAGTAAGATTTGTTTTTTGGAGTCTTGTATTTTTTATTTTAACTCTAAAGGTACTTTTACGGTCATCCCGTGAAATCCATATCGAAAATACAAACTGAAACATGGATGCTCAGAAAAAAAACCCAGAAAAAGACACCAGCGCTGCGAATCGAACCTGACCCGACCTGACCTGAGGACCTGGGTTCGATTCCCAGCGCTGGTCTCTTTTTCTATATTTTTTCTGTGCATCCATTTTAAGTTTGTATTTTCGATATTACTGGAGTACCTACGAATCCACATCTCCCACCCACATACTACGTGGTAGCCTAGTGATTTGACATAGGTATGGACTCTGAAGGTTTTCAAAATTAATATGCGAAAGTATATAAAAAAATACCTAGAGCTTTACAATGAAGAAAAACATTATAAGGAACCCTGCCTACACCTCCGAAGAATTAAAATTCCTCATGCGCACTGGGCCTATACGTAGGTATATAGGCAGAGTTGATTATGATAAACCTACATCTCACATGGCGAAAAAGCTAAAAACAAAAGAACTCTCATCATCATCTTAATCTCGGCCCATATACGCCCATATACTGCAGGGCACAGGCCTCCTTTCAGAATGAACTCTTCTAACTCTCATCTCACTAATTAGGTACTGCTACGAAACGCTAACTTATTAACTAAGTTGATTAGGTTTGGCCCTGACTAAGTTCCCAGAATGTACTTATGTGGATACTTTGTCTCACCGTCTAAGGTCTCACATATAATGTGTCGTGCTGTGAGGGTAGGCAGCGCCAGTAGCTGCACCCGCATGTACAGTCAAGTACATGGATATAGACACGGCCAAAGTTACAAAAATATATAGCTATACACGACTTTATGACGATTATATTTATACTCTGTTAATTAAGTTTTAGTTTTTAATATTTCATTGTTATTTTACATTTTTACTCGACTACGGCAAAGCCAAATAAATAAATAAATATCATGGGACACTTGACACCAATTGACCTAGTCCCAAACTAAGCAAAGCTTGTACTATGGACACTAGGCAACGGATAAACATACTTATATAGATAAATACATACTTAAATACATATTAAACATCCAAGACCCGAGAACAAACATTCGTATTATTCATACAAATATCTGCCCCTGCCGGGATTCGAACCCGGGACCTTAAGCTTCGTAGTCAGGTTCTCTAACCACTTGGCCATCCGGTCGTCAAAGAAAGAGTAATGATTTTAGCAGTCTATGTATGTTTGTATTTACGTATTTATTTTTGTTTTTGACTTCTGACTATTTTCAATATTGATTATTATTTTCAGTTTTTACTTGCCATTTTTATTTTTCAAATTATTTTATGAATTTTAATCATCAACATCCCAGCCTATATACGTCCCACTGCTGGGCACAGGCCTCCTCTCAGAACAAGAGGGCTTGGGCCGTATTTCCCACGCGGGCCCAGTGCGGATTGGGAACTACACACCCACCATTGAATTGCTTCGCAGTTTTGTGCAGGTTTCCTCACGATGTTTTCCTTCACCGCAAAGCTCGTGGTAAATTTCAAATGTAATTCCGCACATGAATTTCGAAAAACTCAGAGGTGCGAGCCGGGGTTTGAACCCACGACCCTCTGCTTGAGAGGCGATAGGTCAAACCACTAGGCCACCACGGCTGTAAACACTAGGCCACCACGGCTGTGACCACTAGGCCACCACGGGTGTAACCACTAGGCCACCGCGGCTGTAACCACTAGGCCATCACGGCTATCTTTCTCGTAACTTTGACATGTACAAACTATGATGTAATTTTATACTGAATTAATAAATAATCTAATCTAATCTAATCTAATCTATGCACTTACCATTAAGTCGTGAATACATTTTTTTGTGTCTTAGGCCGATATCTTTGCACTTGACTATATACCCAGCAATAGTAAAGATTATATACCCTAATAGGTTTATCTACCCTGTTGCTAGTGCTGGCAACTGCGTTCGGGTGTAGATACTGGCGCTGCCTTACCTAAGTCGCTAACCTATGCTACCAGATCTTAGACTCAAAGAAGAAGGAGTGAGCAAAGTAATCGTTTTACTAAAGCAAAACAACGCCTGATACAATAAATCAATCCTTTTATCATATCTGAGTTTTACAATAATTTTCTAGTTATATCAAGAAGTATAAGTAAGTGTTTATAAGGTTTATTGTAGTTGTGGTAGTTCCTATATCGGACAGACGAAAAGAACAATAGCTGAGAGGGTCAAGGGACATATTGCAGCTGTTAAAAATCGCCAGGTAAATAAGTCAGCCATAGCCGAGCATTTGTTGGAGTCAGGACCAAACCACTGGATTGAGCTTCACAATCTCAAAATTCTGTCCATGGAACGTTATTTCTACTCAAGAATGGTACGTACGTATGGTAGTAGTTGAAATAAAAAAGCATACAAATTTCAAACGGGACGATGAATATAATTTTCATCTTCGTGGAATCCTGTTATTAATAAGTGTCGGCGTAGGGTTGAATGTTCGGACGGACGTTCGGACGTTGTTAGTCTTATGTGTCGGTGTGATGGGGTGATAAATAAAAATTACCCAGTGCGGGTAGTTCATGATACGAGTGCCGGTACTATTAGTGTTCAAGTGCGGGTAGTTCGAATGACTCGCGCTGCTAGACTTGACACCCCACACTTCAGTCTACTCGTGACCACGGCCACTGCAATGTTGCCGAAACATCGAGGTAAATATTACTCGTTTGTCTTAGCGTGATAAGTCCCGTTGGTGGTATTTTGACTATGAGTGAAAATCACGAATGTTTAAAACTTTATATATATCAAGAAGAACCAAACAGACAAGTACGATGACATGTGCTGCTACTTACCAGGTATCGATAGACGGCAAAGGGCACGTACTCCATCATGACGAATACATCGGCCACAGCCAACCACTTGAGCAGCCGGTTGATGGGCGCCGCTGCCAAATCCCTACGAGTGAGCACCACCACGTTCAAAGCATTCGCTAAGGTCCCAAAAAAACACACCTGCAAAGTAAAGAGAGCAAATTAAAAGCTTTTCGAGCACATTTGCCGCGTTTTAACAGCTATCTACTTTACCTAAAAGCCTCTAATATAAACGTTATTAATGAAGGTCCGACGTGGAGTCGTAATTGTTGTCTGCTAAAGCTTTAACCTTACCGGCAGTCAATGAAATTTATATTGTTACGAGTTTTGGCGCAGCGTGGGCTTTACAAACACCGCAAAAATAGGCGCCATAAACGGGTCAACATTAATTAGTCATCAGTCGCAAATTGCTGCGGCATTTGACACCAAGTGGCGTTCACCGCGGCCTCGGCCATGTTTGCCATCGGTGCCAAGAGGCTGTGTTGTTATTGTAACTAGAGTACGGCATGAGACGTGTAATGTACTAATTTACCCTTTTTTATACCCTTATAAAATATGACTCTCTGGTGGCCGATCGTCCAGAATAAGACCCATCGTCCACAATAAGACCCATCGTGCACAGGGATACGCAAATCATCCATATCAATGAACTACCATATTTTACCTTGCTTTCCCTTTTTTCCTTAGCTTCCAACAAATATTGTTTTTATTAGCATTACCTACGTTTGCTCAACGACATTTAAGTTAAAAAAAAACCGGACAAGTGCGAGTCGGACTCGTGCACCGAGAATTCCGTACACATTTATAGGTATGTAAACGGGAATCGTGTGTGTGGTGAAGATATTTCCCGCTTTTTCAGAGTGATTTAATACATCCTGTTTAAGCAGAGCCCTGCTCCTAAGCAAAACGTACGCAGTGTGGGTTCAGATTATATTGGACTATGATATTTACACACACTAAAAATCAAAATTTTCAGACTTTTTTACTTAGTTGTGTTATAATAGCTACCTTCACACCAAATTTCAAGTTTCTAGGACAACTGGAAGTACCCTATAGGTTTCAGTGCACGGCAATTTGTATGGAATCACGTGACAGGCTTAGCCTAGTGTGGACTGTGGAACCAACGGAAACCCTACTTGTAATTTGTTTTTGCTTTTAATAAACCATTTTGATTTGATTTTGATTTTGTTGTATAATGACTGTAACTTTTGATTGCGTTGACTTAAAAGTTTGATTTTTTCAAGGCTTCAAGGGACCGCAAATATGATTATTCGATATCAATTTCAGCTTGATACCTTCACGCGTTCCTGAGAAAAAGGGTCTTGACAGACGGACGGACGGACGGACAACAAAGTGATCCTATAAGGGTTCCTTTTTTTCCTTTCGAGGTACGGAACCCTAAAAAAAGAGTTTTTCTGCATGCGCCGTAGTGGTAATTCATCAATTGAACGAAAACATTTCTTTCTGAATTCAGATGAATGACAATTACAGTTAGGTATGTAATAAATCTCAAACCAAAATAATGTTCTGCGAACCTCAATTTGCTCGTAAACATATGTCAATAAAATATTCTCAGAAGCGGTTCATTCTGGCATGATATAATATATGATAGCTAATAACTCATGCCCTGTATGACAGCGTATTACCAACGCATTACTATAATTAAAACCCTGGTATTAAGGTAGGTAACTGAACTGTATATACATATATATGTATGTTTTGATAGCCTATTGGGTGTCCCACTGCTGGGCAAAGGCCTCCCGTTTTGTTTTCCACCCCAATTGCCAATTTGGGTCGGAACGTTCCAAATCTTCCCACCATTTTCTTTTTGGTCTGCCCATGCTTCTGTACTCTCGCATGGAAACGGATGACATGTCTCGCCGAATCCCACTAGACCTTGGCGGTCATCGTCCCTGCATCAACAATTTCGCAGTTCTGGGGTGCCGGTCGATGTTGCTGATTTGATCAGCCTTCTCCGTTACATCTGTTTAACGACAGCGGTAACGTTACCAACGTTTTAACGGTATTTGAAGCCCTGCTCCCAACACGTATGCTACGGCAACATACATCGCAATTACGCGAATGTTCGCTTTTATCGTATATTATCCTAATCTTAAAGTACATTATCAAAAAACTAAAATTAAAACAATTTACTTAATGGAGTTCCCTTAGGCAGGGTTCCGAAAATGCTGGCAGCTCTACAGTCCCCTGTGACGTCTGCTAACGTCTTTGTTATTTTTTGCAAGGACCCCACGGACCAAGGGTCTTGACAACGAACGGAAGAAAGTCGTATTCGGTGCCTAAACCTCTGTATTTGTATTTTGTAGTATGTAAAAATGTTAATTTCGTCGAATCAAAACCTTCTAAAGGTAGTTTTTCACCGGCGAGGCGAGACGAGAATTAAAATTTGTATGGCAGCGCCCGCGGCGGCTCGCGGCGAGCGCGCGAGAATGCATACAAATTTCAATTCTCGTCTCGCCTCGCCGGTGGAAAATCACCATAAGGCTCGGATAAATTCTCATAAAGATTTGATGATTTGATCCGTCATGTTATGGAGAATATACTTACAAGAAGACTGAAGTATCCATGTATGCCGTTATACGCCAAGACAATGTCCCGAAAACTGCCAGAACAGTAGTTACATGTAGACTCTGGAGACTTCGTCAAATTCAGTTTATCCTTCAGACCATTCACTAGCTTTACTAACGCACCAAAATCGAAATGCTCATGGCTAATATTCTTCGTCTGTATTCTCAGCGACGCTGATGAAAGAAATTGGTATAAGTCAAAACTAGTTCGATTGGTGCTCTCATCTGTTGTTATCTCTTGAAAAATGCTGGAAAACGCCTTGGTTATGTTCTGGGCGGTATCCACGTCGATTGCCATGTTAGTTTCAATAGGGACTCAAGAATTTTATCAAAAACCATCACCGCCCAAAGATGGAATGGCGTTTAAAATGACGAAGTCAGTTCCAGTTGGAAATGAAACCTGAAACAAAGTGCATTTTATTATTTATTTGAACGGATTGTGAACGTCTTTTTTGTTACTCTGCTTCGTCTTTGCAATGAAAAAAGTACTTAATCCTCTTAGTGAAATTTTAAAGGCATGTCAAATTAGGATTGTTGAAGCTTAAAATGTAACTGACAAAAATGATAGACAGCCAGAGAAATGGGTTTATAGAAAATGATAAGGGTTTATTAGTTTTCCTTCAAAGTCCTAAATTGATTTTTACGCCTACTGTGCTCGTAAAAGGTTACGGTTACGTGTTACCTAGGTAATTTTTCAATATTTATTGTTTATCAAGACCTCACACGATACTTAAGGTACAAGGGCAAGTTATATAAGTCTAGGGAAAGAGCTTCGCTCGGTTTTTTTTCGTCACAGAGTTATCAAAATTATCGCTTATTGCACGTTTTCACTAAAAAGATATCATTATAAATTGAAAACACGTGTTTTCCCAGAGAATGATCGATCTAGCTTGGTCCTAATCAAGTTGGATCGATCATTCGCCCCGAAAACACACATATTATAGCAAATTTCGTCGCAACCGTAGAGCCGTTTCGGAGATCCCCAATATTAAATAAATATAAACGTGCAGAATTGCTCGTTTAAAGATATATCACACAAACACGACACAGGGTATAAATTTAAAACTAATCGAAATACAAACTGAAATATAGATGCAAAGAAAAACCAGAAAAATAAGACCAGCGCTGGGAATTTCGATATAGGTTTTACGGGATGACCGTAAAAGTAACATAAAATTTGGAATTGAAATAAAAGATTCCAAAAAACAATCTTAAAACTAATATCAAGTAAATAAAAGCAATGACCTAGTCTCTCTCTAGTCTTTGGCCCTTAACGAGACTCAACCCAAAAAAAGCACGTCACTGAAATGGCACAGCGCTATTAACCATTTACTAAGCATGCCTGATACGAGTATATTTTGCTTGAATTTTATATTTAAAACGCCAAAGGCAGCACTTGCATTGCATTGATGAATATCTCTGTCGATGCCATAAAAGCAAATGAAGCAGTACCTGATTGCACTTTCATAGAATGTAAAGTGCTGCTGGGGGTTGGTTTTTTCTCGTATAAGCTGTTGGCCTTAATATAAAATTTTACACCAAACAATATTTCCATAGGCGTCGTTTAATAAGTTGTCTCGTAGATCTGGAGAGCTAGTGGAGCTTCTGATGATCACTAACTGATACTGTACTCGAGAATTTCAGAGGCGCTGCCAGCATAAAATTTTGCAGGCGCCAGTTATTTTCACTGTCTGTCACATAGTCCACGCCGGAACATAGCGCAAGTAATTGTAAGATTCTATGCGGGTACGTCTTGCTAAGGTTCAACACCCCTGCTAAATTTATTTGCAAGATTCAACCAACCGACGCTCTGGAATGCTAGGCGTTTATCCAAAATAAAGGAACCCTCATTTATCTACGCAGTCACGCTTACTAGCCATAAAGTGATGTAAAGATACGCTTTATGTCGACGAGAAAAACCGTGTGCCAAGTGCATTAGTGAATTTCAAAAAAGTAGCAGATGGAAAAGTCTTTGAACTCGAAGAAAACTTGATTATGAGGTTAAAGATAGGACGGAACATTTATTTCCCACGAGAACTGCATTACTAAATTACTTTAGAAATCTAAGTTATGGAAAATACACACTAAAATCAAATAAAAGTTAATGCTATTTTACTGACTTTCCCGTCTTTTATCTCCTTCGTTTTCTATGTACTTACAATATACATATCTTAGTATAAAAGCTAGGTCTCGTCCAATCGAATTATAAATTCTTACTTATTTTAGTTATGCAACTATGGTAACAGTATTATTCTCAGATTGATAGTGTGTTACGTCTTCACTTAAACCGCTGTACCGATGTAAACGAAATTTAGTATGAAAATAGTTTAAGACCCTGATACGGACATAGGAAATTTTTTATCCAGGAAAATTGCATAGTTCCTACGGGATAGCCACAAACGAACCCTTGGCCGAAGTTGCTTAATTATTGTAAACTGTTATGATGGTCGTTACTTATTACCGCGCACACTGAGTTTTGTAGTACGAGGCACACAGTATCTTATTATTGTCAAATATTGTTTCTTTCTTTTTCTTTTCTTTCTTTCAAATACGGGACCGGGTGGGTGAGCGAACATGGCGACATTAATTATAACTTCTTTCTGTTTTGGTGTTTGCGGGTTGTTTTTATATAGTTTTATAAAGTTAATAATTGTTAAAAAGTATTATTTTTGTCGGTATATAAAAGGCGACTAAAGGGACCTGATGCGCGCTCTTTTGCCAACTACCGGTCCCGGAAGTCCGGAGTCCGGACTTCTTCACTGCGTTGTAGACAGCAAAGGGAAACCCCCTACAGTATTTTCCCAAGAAAGTCATCATGTAGGTTCACTTCTGATGCTCAACCTACGACTTAGTAAGTACAAGACCATTCTGTAAAAAGGGCAGCATCTTAAATAGTGGATTCTAGAGTCGAACAAATTGAATCATGATCATGACCCATGGTGGAACCTTTTAATAATCAATTTAACTATGATTTTCTTGACAAAGGCATGAGGTGTCAACATGACATTAGTAGCACAAAGGTTCCACCCTGGGTCATGATTTAATTTGTTTGACTATACAACAAGAGCATAATACGAGCTATTTTACCAGAGAAGTTCATATAGCCACCCGAGCAGGTACGGCGAGGGTGGATAGACACGTCGAGGGGAAAATGGGTTTAATCCTCGAATTTTACACTGCTTTTCACTTGGATTGCGAGGAAATGAAATAAAACAGTAGCAACATTGTTCACTTACTAGGTACCTTTTATTTTGCATGCATTGTTAATGTAATATTTTTTTAGTTTTATTGAATTATGTATTTGATAGATATTTATATTACACAAATTAAACTTTAAAAAAAAATATATCTATAGAAAATTTTCTATTTGTGGCTTTTGACATTGCCTTGGTCTTAGATGAAGATTATACTTTATGCACTAGAGCATAAAAAGTCATTTTATGTCGCCTATAGATCCAGCATATACCTATTTAGTGCCATCCACGAAGACGCGTGATTTTGACAAAATTAGCCATTAATAAGAACCACGGCATGCGTCATCGTGAATGACTCTAAAAATACGAACTTTACGAGCATGAGAAGTGAAAATAAAATTTTGTCAATAGAAAAATGTGACATGTCACAATTCTCGCTCTGTGATAAAAAACGGCGCGCCATCATGTTGTTCTGCCTGTCACTTTCGCATTACGTATTAAATTATTCAACGCCGAATCTACGAATGTTTCGAACCGGGGCAAATGTGAATTTGGGCGTCCTTGCTTAACACGTGCGTAATAAAAAGGCTGGGTTTAACATTGAAGTCAGTGCCCTACTGCATTACTCGTTTAAAAGTCTGACATGTACCATGTAGCTACTCTTCTACACTATAGTATACTTTACACTATGTTTTATACTATGCTATAGTTTTTGTTTTTCTTTATTAGGTACTCAGGCAACGTTGAATAGAGCTACAGTTTTGCTTTCATTATCAGAAGCTCCCGTGGAAAAATACTCTCATATTTCACCGCTATTATCCTATATTAGGACGACGACGACGGCAAGTTTCAGTGTTTTGTCTTTGTCAGTGGGCTACTTGATATTCCGAACAATATTTTGAGAACATTTGAAACTTGAGGAGTTTACCGTCATATTGTATTTCATATTTTAGTTAAAGTAAGCTGTTTGAAATATTAAAAATACAGAATGTTTCAGCAATATCCAGATTATTCCTGCATATTTCCTTTTTTGAGATGATTTGTGTTTTGCTTCATCTTTTTTTTATCAAACCCATACGTGTGGGGTATTTATGGATAGGTCTTCAAAAATAATATTGAGGTTTCTAATATCATTTTTTTCTAAACTAAATAGTATGCGCGAGAGCCACTTCCAAAGTGGAAAAATGTGTGCCCTGCAACTTCTAAAATAAGAGAATGATAAAACTAAAAAAAATATATGTATGATGTTGTACATTACCATGCAAACTTCTACCGAAAATTGGTTTGAACAAGATCTAGTAAAAAGTTTTTTTTAATACGTCATAAATCGTAAAGTAAAGGTTTTATATTATGTTACTTGCTGCTACGGAACCCTTCATGGGCGAGTCCGACTCGCACTTGGCCGCTTTTTTATAAACCAATAGAAACGCTTCATTTACCTATCCTCGCACAGCACCGCGCTGGTGGAAACAGCCGAGCGGAGCGAGCCTACGTAAATTATACGTTTCTATTGGTTCATGAAAAACATATTCCTCGCGACACATCCTCGCACATCTCTGGTGGAACGCAGCCTAAAACTGCTGAACTGTACGTGGTTTGGAAGATAGAAAAGCATGAGCATTTTTTATCCTTACGGGATCAAGATATACATTGATATTAGGTAATTGTGTTTTGTTTCTTTTCTTTTGTACAATAAAGAGTTTACATACATACATATACACATACATATACATAATTATGTAAAATTAAAATACCGAAATCTCAACCGCTAAAGTGTAGAAATTTAATTTTCACTGGTGTTCATCTTGCAGCTTTAATGAAAACGACGATGCGAGCTTCGAGAATTCCCATAGGAATTTAGCATAATCATCATCATCCTAGCCTGTGAGGTATATCGGGTATATCCCACTGCTCTCATAATGAGATTGCTTGGGCCGTGGTTCCCACACGGACCCATTGCGGATTGGGAACTTCACACACAACATTCAATTGCTTTGCAGGTTTGTGCAGGTTTCCTCACAATGATTTCTTTCATCGTAAAGCTATTGGTAAATTTCAAATATAATTTTGCACATGAATTTGGAAAAACTCAAACGGGGGCTTGAACCTCTTTATTTTGGAAAACCATAACTCTATGTCATTCCGTGTTCTTAGCAACCGTTGTGTTGATTACAAATAAAATGTTTACGCTGTCACTATGCCACTAGTCTCTTTTCTCACTGAAAAATTAGGTTTATCAATGAGGAGTTAAGAAGCACAATGTCGTGAGTACCTATGAAAAGTTCAAAACTTGAATAAAACTTTAAAAGTTCATGAAATTTAAAAATATTCTAAGTAAAACCCTTAAAATTCCAAAAGAATTGTCAGAATGAGTAACTTATACTGAATCGCTAAATTTGACACTGAAGCGATTCAATTCCCACTCAAGTTAAGCGTCATGGTACGAAAACCGCTTGAAGTGAGTGAATGAAAATGTCTGTATCGCTGTCGCTGAACCGTGCTTGAACTGAATCGCAAAAGTAACGTCGTGGTACGAAATAGCGTTGCAGTTCAGTTTAGAGCCTAAACTGAATCGTATTAAGAGAGCGTGGTAGGCCCCCTGAAAGAAAATTGTACTTAAGTATTTTTACCTCATTTGTTTCCTTCACACTCACACTTACGATACCATACCATACGTATAGGTACTGTTACGTTCGTGGGGTGGGTTCGTGATTGAAAAGCACTTTTAACACCGATGAATAAGAGTAGGATTTATTTTCACACTGCTACTTCACTTTACAAAACACTTCAAAACAGTTCACAGTAATTTCGCACTCTAAAACTCACTTACAAGTCGCTTTGATTCTCTTCGATGTTTATCGCTCGGTATCGCATTCGAAAACTGTCCTCCGCCGCAACCTCACCCGGCTTATATACCCCCGGTGAATCGGTCCACAAAGTTCGAGAACAGTCCAGCTAGGACGTCATACCTACATCTCGAATGTTCCGGAAACGAGTAGAGTGTCTGTCTCTTTCATGTGCTATCTCTCTCACACAGTTACTAGAATATTCCGGAAACAGGATCATCAGTCTGTTTCTCTCACACATATAGGCTATCCTTGTCACACACCTTCTCGAATGTTCTCAGTATAGCTGTCTCTTTCTAATCGTGCTATCTCTTTCACTCCTATTGAAAATTTCGCCATATACTGAAATGTACTTCAAAGGCCCATAAGGGGTCCTGAAAACGCCTGAAAACGGGTTTTCAGGTTATGGCGTCATCGGATAGAGGGTGGCCTGAAACGGACTGAAAACATGTTTCAGGCGCCTGAAAACGACGGTAACTTGGGTGAAATTTTGATAAACTAATATGTGATAGAGCGTCCTCTGAAACGGCCTGAAACAGTATTCCAGCCTGCTGAAAACGCCTCCAATGGGTCGAAAAGCACGATCAAAGTTTCCACCTAACCCACCGCCGTAACACTGCCCCCTCCTAAGACATGCTCGTCCCGAGCATCATTAGATCCATGGTATTAGGCCAATCGATCAACATGAACAATCTTACAGGGGCTACGCGCGTTACGCTGTATTCGGTATGTGACATCGTTGATCCTAGTGACTACTTTGTACGGCCCTTCCCAACTCGGTGATAATTTCGGGGACTTCCCTTTTTTTCGCATAGGGTTATGTAGCCACACCAACGATCCTTCCTCAAATCTCGTCTGGTTAGACTTCCGGTCATATCTGGTCTTCATCTTTTCGCTGGCCTGCAGTCCGTGTTCACGAACATGATTGTGAACACCATCAATCCGGTTTCGCAGTTCACTTGCATATTCTGAAATCGTCTTTGGTGCATCTGGAGGTCGTCCTGTCAGTAGATCCGCAGGTAACCGCAATTCTCTTCCAAAATTAGCACACGCAGGTGTCACGGCCGTGCTTTCGTGAACTGCGGTCCGATATGACATTAAAAAGAGTGGAATATGCCTGTCCCAATCTTTTTGATGGCTGTCAACTACTTTGGCCAAATGTCGTTCCAGAGTCTGATTGAATCTCTCGACCATCCCGTCTGACTGTGGATGATAGGACGTAGTCCGAGTTTTATGAATTCCCATGACTCGGCAAGTCTCCTGAAACACCAGAGATTCAAAATTTCTTCCCTGATCGCTGTGGATCTCAAGAGGTACTCCATACCGACAAAATACTTCAGCCACTACCGTTTCCGCTACTGTGACTGCCTCTTGATTTGGAATGGCAAACACTTCAGGCCATTTGGTGAAATAGTCCATGACCACAAGGATGTACTTGTTTCCGCGGTCAGAGATCGGGAACGGCCCTGCGACGTCCAAAGCAATTCTTTCCCAAGGTGCCCCCACATTATAAACTTTAAGCGCACCTCTACTGCGTGTATGTGGCCCCTTGACCGACGAGCAGCTAGTACACTTCCTACACCAGTCTTCCACATCTTCCCGACAGTGTATCCAGTAAAAGCGTTGTCGAATCTTCATCAGAGTCCTTTTTACTCCTAGATGCCCGCCGGAAATGCCATCATGAAAGGATCTTAAAACATCGCTAACTCTCTTTCTTGGTACGACCACTTGAAGGTGAGCATCCTTTCCGTTCGCTGACTCCCATTTCCTACACAGTACGCCATTGTGCATAATCAGACTTTCCCATTGCGCCCAGTAGCTCTTGGTCACTGTACTCATCGGAGCTACTTCACACCACTTTGGTTTGGGCATTCCACCGTTAATCCAGTCGTAAATGGGTTTTATGTCACGATCTTCTGTTGTGCTTCTTGCATGACAGCGTCACTCCACTCTTCGCTAACAGTGTCGGTCCTCAACATCTTCACGCAGTCCTTATCCTCTTGTCTTAAACAGTGTTTGCAGTCATCCGGACAAGGCCTTCGGGAGAGGGCATCTGCATTTCCATGTGACTTTCCACTTCGATGCTCGATGGAAAAGTCATATTCCTGCAGTTGTTCGATCCAGCGTGCCACCTGACCCTCGGGGTTCTTGAACTCTAACAACCACTTTAAAGCAGCATGGTCAGTCCTGATTCGGAACTTGCGTCCAAGCAAATATTTGCTGAAATGCTGCAAAGTTTTGACGACTGCCAGCAATTCTCTCCGAGTGACGCAGTAATTTCTCTCGGGTTTCGATAACGATTTACTGAAATAGGCTATCACAACTTCCTGATCTCCTTTGTTTTGTGACAAGACTCCTCCGATGCCCGTATGCTTG